>NC_056748.1:981428504-981431004 GCF_019279795.1 Protopterus annectens | reverse complement strand
AGTTACAATCCTTCCTGTGTGACAGAAAGTTCAGATGACAACCATTTAAAATGGCTACATAAATAATGGACAGAATGGAAAACTTCTTAGATGGAGTTTAGCCCTGCAGTCCTGTAAGATAACTAACATAGATGTGGGCAAAATTTCCCAAGTAGTATAAATACCACGACTGGCCTCTCTTGAAAAGAGGCTGCTAGCTGAGGAGGAATAACATGGTCAACAAAGAATGAATAAATGAACCAATAAATAAATAAATGTGGTAATACCAATATATATATATATATATATATATATATATATATATATAAAACGCCAACAAACAGCACAATAAACACGGCCAGGATCAATCAACAGGTCAATGTGCTGTTCAAACTTTTACTTGTTGTAAAATATGTTCAAGCCACAAGCAGTTACACAGCTTTTAACTTTCTAGAGCACAGCTTAGTAGCTCCATAACTCCATATCACTCAGACATGCCATACGCAATATATTTCCTATTGAAGCATATACTCAGGCCAAGTACTAAGTAGTACTAAATAGTCCATGTATTTATTAAAATAACAATAAAACAATAATAATAAAATGGAAGAACATAGGATAAGCGCTTTCGGGTCACCACCACGACCCTTCCTCAGATCCTTATAACTGATATTGCATCATTTCCTTCTTTTAAAATAGTAGGTTTGCACCAATAGGGCAGTCTTTTGCATATTAATGATATTACATAATTTCCATACAGTATTTACAGGTTTACACCAATAAGGCAGTCTATTGCATAGTCACACCTACTCAGACAGGTGTGTCATAAGTGCCTCTTCAGTCTCCGCCTTTTCAAGGCGGGTTTCATAGGAAATGCTGTATTAAGTCCTGGTTTCTGATGTGCTCTAAGCTTCCCAATCCAAAACATTTCCTCCTGCTCGAGTCTGGTGTTAATATCACCTCACCTTTTTGAGGCAAATACAATTTTCAAGACTCTAAACATAAAGTTATGTCCCACATTGTCTCTAATATGTTTCACCAGTGGGTTCTTATAATCCCTTAACCTTATGTCACTAACATGTTTGGACATTCTTTCTTTCATTTGTCTCACAGTTTTTCCAATGTAGAAGTTGCTGCATGCGGAACATGTAGCCAAATATACAATGTTCTTGGTTGTGCAGTCAGCATAAAAATTTATAGTATATTTCTTCTTAGTGGTTGGATGTTCGAAGCAGCTATCAGTACATACAAATTTACACATTGTGCATCTTCTACAAGGAAAAGTTCCAATTCTTTTTGAGGTGACATATGGTTCCAAGCAATTATCTTTACATAATATAGTTTTTAAATTCTTTGCATTTATGAAACAGAATCTAGGTTCTTCTCCTATCAATCCTGTGCATTCCTCATTTGACATTAATATTTTCCAGTTTTTCCTAACAATCTCACAGACTCCTTGTCTGTTGTGTGTGTGAGCATCATCCTCAATTCTTTTTGTTCCTTCTTATCATCGTAGATGTTATCATAGCCTCCTTTTATGAATGGTTTCCCTTTGCCATGTCTCTCCATAATTACTTGTTGTTTCACTTCAGACACCTCCTTCTCTTTATAGCCTTTCACCTTCAGATGTTCAGACAGATCATTCATAACCAAGCCAATAGTGGCATCATTTGAATGTATCCTTGAAGTTCTTAAAAACTGCCCTCTAACTATATTTTTATGAGTGTACCTCGGATGCATACTATTTCTTGGTAAAATGTTGTTCTTCCAACATTCTTTTCTGTAAAGGCTGGTCTCTATAATGCCTTCTTCATTTTGTGAAATACGCACATCCAAAAAATCCATTTGCTTGTTACTATATGCCATAGTAAATCTAAGGAAGCTTGTGCTGTCTTCTAAATATGCATGAAAGTTTGTCAATTCCATAGCTTCTCCTTCCCACATAATATATATATCATCTACAAATCTTTGATATACCTTCAGATAATTCTTCCAAGGGTTGTCCTGATGAACCACTTTATTTTCCCATTGCGCCAGTACTATATTTGCATAGCTATTGGCACATGGCGTACCCATGGCTACACCACAGAGCTGTATATAAAATTTTCCATCAAACATGAAGACATTGTTGTTTAGAATCAATTCCATCAGACTACACAACACTGTAACCTGCCTTTCACTATATGTGCCTTCATTCAGTAAAAAATCCCTTAGTGCAGTAATGCCATAGCTGTTAGGGATACTAGTGAACAGATTTTTGATGTCCATAGTAGCTATAAGATGTTTTTCTCCATTTTTCTTTGTATTATTATATTAATTTAATCTTCCAAGAAATGACTTTGTATCTTTTAATACAGCTGGAGTCTTCTCTAAGATTTTCTTAATGTGGTGTTCCACGTAGATGGATGCAGGCTCTGTAATCCATCCAGCTCAGCCACAATTGGCCTCATTGGAGGTTTCTGCAGATCTTTATGTATCTTTGGAAGGCATTTGAACATTGGCACTAGTGGGTATTCAACTT
>NC_056748.1:981213504-981423504 GCF_019279795.1 Protopterus annectens | reverse complement strand
CATTCCTTACAATAAGGATATCCTGCTGTGGGTAGTCAAATGTTTGATCAGCATAACAAGGCCTGGGTCCTTCCATGGACCATAAGTCAGATGTATGTACTTCTAAACATCAAAGTGCACAAATCTGGAATGGCTAATGATCGATCTGAAAACATCAAAAGCCAAAACACTGAAAAAAAGAAAACACCTATGTTTTTTAAGGGGGGAAAGCACTCCTGCAACACACAGTCCCCCCCATACCCTCTGCTAATTATATATGCCAACTCTGAGATTGCTCTACAGTGGGGAAAGGACAAATTCCCCGATCATCACTGTGCACAATCTTACATGGGCTCAACACTGACAGAAAGGATCAACTAAGTTTCCATCCCTTCTGTTGGTGTTAAACATGCTCGACTTTGTGAATGTTCAATTATATGGAGTGTTTCCAAGTCAGACATATGTCCTATGTCTAAAGTGTAAGGT
This sequence comes from Protopterus annectens, assembly GCF_019279795.1. Classification (NCBI taxonomy): domain Eukaryota; kingdom Metazoa; phylum Chordata; order Ceratodontiformes; family Protopteridae; genus Protopterus; species Protopterus annectens. The sequence goes on along the minus strand of NC_056748.1, from coordinate 981,423,039 downwards.
ACATGCATAAAATCCTCAGAACTTCTTGGCCACCAGTCTGAATGCAACTTTTTGAATTCGACCTGTAGGTTGTATGTCTCATAGAGTTCACCGAGCCTTGGGCAGATAAGTACAGCATTGGAGAGTCTTCCTTTTTCTTTTGCCTGTTTTATTGTAGGTACATGTCATCCAGAAAGGAGAAATGCATATATGGGAGGCAGATTCTCCATAAAGATAGACACAACAAGTGCCTTTTTTGTTTAGGTGCAAAGCATGACTATAAGAGTTATGTTTGCCAGATCTTTGTTCCTAAGACCCTGCACAGCTGTTTTTCCTCTGTTTCCATCTACCTGGAAAACCAGCACCTTAAACTTTGTGGTCTAGGAAGTATGGCTTCAGAATCTTTCCTTCCAGATATCCAGATGACTTTGAAAAAGAAGTTGAATAAATTAAAAGCTAAGACTTCTGCTTTCTAACCTCTATCAGATGTCTCCATGTCTGATGAAAAGACTGGAGACCATCTGGTTCTGATGCCTGTATCTCCTTTCTGTTGGAGACCAGTGCAGGGGATGCAGCTTACAGGTCCTCTGAGGTGGAGCTGACATCAGTTGAGGACAAGAAGGAGGAATCACACTTAGTAATTTTGGAAGGGCCTAGGGGGATTCCATCATAAAACTATGCCAGGTATCAGAACCTCAGAGGTTTGTCAGTGTGGAAGGCCCTGTTATAAAGAAATATGAAACAAGACATGTTGTTCCTATTGTTAAGGACCACCCAAGGTCTTTTTTAAGCTCTCGTGGTTTTGAAGCTTCCTTAGGGTTGCCAGTCACTTCTCCTGTAGGGGTTTCTTCTACTTCTATTCCTACTCCTTCAAAGAGACCTGGAGAGATGTCTTCTGATGAAGAAGAATTGGATTCTGAGGATGAGTCTTTAGATTATGCTTCCCAGATTCATTCACTTTTTGGTTTGTGTTCTGATGAAGAAGACATGCTTTCCTTTAATTCCTCAGTGGAAGAACTTTCCTTTGGGGATACTATTCTTAAAATCATGGAACACTTTAAGTGGGAAAGTTCTCAGATGTCTGATGTTGAAAAAAGATATTATGGTCTCCTCCAGATGGATTACCCTAGACCTTTGGAAGTCCCTCCTATTCTTGAGGCTCTATTAGATACCATCTCATTGTAATCAAGCCTCCGAGTCTCAGCCTCCTGCTTCTAAAATGTCAGACAGATTCTTTAAGGTTCCTGAGGCCCAGAAATTTATGTAAAAGAATCCCTCATCAGACATTTTGTCATTTCCCTCTCGAATGACAAACTTACCAATCATCTTGCCATTTCACAGGGATAGCAGAGGGGTCTATATTACATTGTCAAACTCACAGGAGTCCGAACGATGTAATATTGAAGCATGAAGTTTGAAACCCAATAACTATGAAAACACAGAACAGTGATTTTTTTCCCAGGGAAAAAAAATCGCTGTTCCGTTACAAAAAAAAAAAAACACTTACACTTTAAACTGAAACTAATGTGGTGGGCTTCACCCCCCACACCCTCCTACTTCAATATACCAACTCCGAGATTGCACCACAGTGGAGGAAATAGCAAAGCCCTAAAAATGGCCCACCAATTTTTTCCCTGGGAAAAAAATCGTGCTGTGGCTTCGCTATTTTCATAGTTTGAACATTTGGGTTCGATATTACAGTGTTCGAACTCCTGTGAGTTTGACGTTGTAATATAGACCCATAGCAGAGCAATGGACAAATATGGCAAAAAGGTGTACACCTCTGCTACCTTGGCTTTTATGGCCACCAGTTATCAGACACATATGACATGATATATGCTTTTCCTTCTTTCCAAATGGGTGGGTGGGGTATCTGACATGCCTGAATCTGACAACAGAACGGAAACTCATTTTTGCTTAATTCTGCTTCCCAAGACATTCTGTTAGTAGCTATGATGTTGCTGATGATTCATCTAGGGTGGCTGTATCAAGGTCAGCCATTAGAATGTATTCCTAACTTAGGCTTCAACCCCTCTGAGAGGATGTAAAGAAAAATTATTAGATTCATCTCTGGATGCCCAGAATCTGTTTGCCTCTGTTGTTGCAGATCTCTTCAAAGCATTGCACAACAAAACAAAGTTATGCAATACCTTAAACAAATTTTTCTTTCTCCTGTCCTAAGTATCAGAATAACTGTCCCTCTAAAGGGGGTACCTTCGTGCAAGAAAATCCAAAACAACCTTTAAAGGGTAAAGATCATCTAAAAGTTTTTTTTTTCTGAAAAAAAAAGTCATGACTTTAAGGGGCAAAAATCTTCCTTTCAAGACAAGCTTGCTTCCTTTTGACTATCGTCATGTACTACTCAACCAGATTCATCTTTCTCAAAGGCTGCCTCTGTTTTTTTCCAATTTGGCAAAAGATCAATACAGACAAATGGGTTCCTTTCAGGAAGTTTTTACAGTTCTCTGTGTCTTCCTTACATTATCTTGTCTTGGTTTTGCCATTTGGTTTTCCTACAGCCCTGAGGGTATTTACTAAAGGTCTAGCCCCAGTCATACCTTTTTTTCAGACTCCACTTTGGAGCTGTTTACAGATGCTTCAAATCTAGCCTCTGGGGCTTGTGGCAACAGCATCATCCAGGTCCAGGGAGTCTGGTTTCCTTTGAAGATGAAAGAACATATCAATGTCAAGGAAGTGAAAGCTTTGATACTGGTTCTTCAAGCCCTGCATTGCCTCTTGTGTCGAGGCTCACTCAGAGTCTTTACAGACAACAGGCTTGACATCTAGGTCAAGGAAGTCATTGTTCCACTGTATTCGGCAGTCATTAGACCTGTCATTGAGTCCAATGCCTCCATTGGTATGCAACTAACAAGACACATCCAACAATCAAAACATCCACAGTAATTCCTCACTAAAAGAATGCAGGATGTAAGTTTACATGTCCCATATTATTTTTGGTAACCTGGATGGGGCTTAAGTGAGAAGATGGGGAGATGAGGAGTATGCAGTGGATTGGGCAGAGCTGCTTACCTTTGAAGGCCCGCTTGGTTAAATGTAGTCTCAATATTCTCTTTAACTGCATTCACCATATCCCTGTTCTGAGCTTAAAAGATTAATAGGAGTATCATTAGTACATTAATCTGTTACCCCATGTTGTATTGCATTGGCTAGGAATCAAACCTAGGCCTTCTACATATTAGGTAAGAATTCTACTACTGAGCCATTAATGCTGATGCCTTTAAGATGCCACAAAATAATTTAAGTTAACTGGATAGTATTACTTGCATCATTCTAAAGTATGTAGTTTCTGCTGCAGTAATGTAAAAGTTTTTGGAATTGCAAAAATCCTTATTCCTTAACCACTTCCAGGTCCTATCCCTCACTGCAGTCTGCTCCTTAAGGGATGGCCATCCAAAAGTTTTTATTGGTTTTAAGTATTTTATTACTGCTAGGAACTATTTTATCTTTAATATGAGAAAGAATGATCCAGTAATACAGTCCTTTGACAAGGTATATTTCCTTTTTATATGTACATGTATATTTGCAGTCAATGTTGCAAAGTTCAGAATGGCTGAGTTCTCTGTCATTGGAGTTAATGACAGAGTTGGTCTTATTTTGTTAAATGACTGAGATGTGATTAATATGCAACCCCTCCACTGCCAAGATCTGTTGGTTATTTCTGCATGAAGTAAGGAGTTATTTCTATTATTTGATTTAGGCCTGGTAGATTCTTGGATATCAGTGGTTAGATTATGTATGGCAGTTAATTATTCCGAATGCTGAGTAATGTTTGCCAATTTATATTAAAGTCCGTTATGAATGTGAGGCTGTTTTTAGTACAACATTGTAGCATTTTGAGAGTGAGTTCATCAAAGAGATTAATCACATAAGGGAGAGGCTTCTGATCATCCAATGCTGGACTGCTATGGTCATTAATGGATGTGTAGGCTTGCTTAGATAATGCACAGGTCTTCATACACTGCCATTGTATAATTAGAAAAGTAGCACCCAAACATAATACTTTCTTATCTAATTTGCTGATTTAGAACTAGAGTTAATAAATCAGGGAATCAATCATATGATGGCAATAGCTTTCGTGAAGTAGCCGCAGCTATTCTGATGCTTGCTGTAAGACCAGGAAGTCCTGGAAGAGATTGGAAGGGAATAGGCAAATACATTCAAAGCTGAACATTTTATTTCATTTTATTTTTCATATTTCCATCTTTAGAACACCAAGCAGAATCTTGTCTTAGGATATGTATTCTATCCAACATTTGTTTGCGTGAACTGGTGGTTTGTAACAGATTTCACTGAAGCAATAGCAAATAAGGATTGGTAGATGTACTTTTCAGGGTTTGTCCTATAGTTCAAGAGATGTGTCATTGACAGATTGCAAAGAAGAGGGAGTTCCTATAGTAAGTTGGAATAAAACATACCACTTTCTTGGCAGACCCTCTACATTTTTCTTGGCAACATATCAGTGGAATACACAATTAAAGTACTCTGGAATGGAATTATACACTAAACATCATAATGTGTGATACATCTGCTGATACATTCTTAAGATTGATTATGATTTGAATTACTGAACTATACATGAACGGATATGAAATACTTAACTATCATCTCGGCATTAAAATGCAGTTAAAAAGAATGCTAAACATGTTGAGAGAGACCTATATTGTAATTTAAACCATTTCATGTTGATTTACCCCAACCAATACAATACCACAACTAAAATATACTAACTTTACTGCCATTCTAAATTATAAATGAGGAAAATCCAAAATAACTATGCTACTCAGCAAAAGGGCTATTTAGACAAACACATTCTGCAAAACATCTATTTAGAGAAATGCGCTTATTTTGCTTTCAGAAACACTATTCTTTAACTCCCAGCATTAACCACAAGACCACACAGTCAAGTGATAATGTCTTGGAGAAAGTTTCGTTTGATTCCCCTTTTTAGTCTGACAGATAATTATATTTTTAAGGCACTTCTAATTGCATATGTTGATATGTGTCACCAAGAGAGACTTCTGAGATAAACCTTCCTTAAAAGTAAGTATTTTATTTTTCTTTGACTACACCATTAAGACAATTAAAGTAGGTAAAATGACAATTAGAAAGTAATGATAAAGCATCTTGCCCAAATAGTGTTCCTTCCTAGGCTAGCAAACAATGGTAAAACTTGTTTCCATTCCTTTTGTTGTGACCGACCACCTCTAAATAATGACTAAGGTTACATTGTTACAACCAATTTTATATGTTTTTTATTAGTAAATTTCATGTATAATATTGAACATGTATAACAAAGAAAGAAGACCAAACAATGTTCTTATATGTAAAACTATTTACATTAAAACAACCCCAGTATGTTGCAATAACCAACAACAGCATCTTGTAATTCTCTCATGTAAGTTGAATAAATGACTTTATGACCTGATGAAGATAAAAAGGAAAGAAACGTGGGAGAAAAAAATATGCAGAAATGGCTACCTTCAAAGTAGAGTGTTTAAAATGAATCCCCATGCTTTAAAAATATTGTGTTTTAAATTTTTATTTAGGAATAATTTTAAAAGCTTTGTAGTGGTTAATTCTGCAAATTTAGACCAGCTGGCCAGATCTTTGTTAATAGTGTACATCACTTTTTTGGTCATATCAAATTTAATCACAGTAAAGAGAGTAGTAACTGTTCTCAGATACAATGTTTTGATTTTTTTTTTTTTTTGGTGGGGGTAGGTATAGAAAAGCAAATTGCCAGCAAATAGGTTCAAGATCTGGGAAGTGGAGTCAAATGTTTTCGTGTTCATATGTAAGTACTAAGATAGCTAACATTGTGACCAATTTCCCTTTGAATGGTGAGAATCAAACCCTGTATTTTGTGTCGGGGAGGTAAATGCCTTAACCATTATGCCAATCCTCAATGCTAGGCAACAGTCCATAATTTTTTATGTGTGTACAATTCCAGAATATGTATAAAGTATTGGATTTGACAAACCACATGCGGTGCAGTTGTTTGAAAATGATTGATATTGTAGTGATTTTTTAGCTGGGGTGAAGTAAGCATTTTTCATTATCATAAATTGTGTATAACAGAATTTCTAAAAAGGAATAGATTTAATGTTGAGTGTTATTAAATGTTTTTTAACTTTACTATTTCTTAAAGAACCACATTTTGCCAGTCACTGTCAAATAAATACACATGATTAAATTTTATTTTTAAATGTACCCGGGAACATTTGAGGTAGTTTAAACTATAAATGCAGTGAACTATAAATTTAGACAACCATGAAAGAAGAGAGCATATCTATAGTATTACCATTCTGAAACCATAGAAAGGAGTAACATATCTGTAGTGAATTTACATGAAATTCATGCAGAAGGAATCAGAGAATCTCTACCATAGGTGCAGTTAGAAAATTATTGTTAACAGTACACAAGCAGGAAGTAAGAGCATTTCTGATAAGAAATAAAGGTGAGTTTCAGAAATGCCTGTGTGATACAACAGTACAGAGACATTTGGAATGAAGGTTAGTTTGAGACCTTATGGTATACTAGAGTCACATACATGGTTAGAAAGAGAAGTTCAAAAGAGGCTCACTGTAGGAGTTATAGAAGAATCACAAAGGAAATGGAACAGCCTAGTAATGTCAGTTCTTAAACCTTATGGAAGTATTAGATTCTATAACAACTTTAAAAAAATAAATAGTATATAAAAATGTGATGGCTATCCCATGCCCAGAATTGATGAATTGATAGACAACCTAGAAAATGGCAAATACGTAACAACCCTAGACTTAACAAAGTGGTACAGGTGGATACTACTTAACCCCCCTGACAAAAGGAAAAAAAACCAAAAACAACCTTTGTAATCCCTGATGGTCTATACCAGTACATAGTGTTACCTATTGGCTTGCCTGGGAGACCCACCTATCTTTCAAAGACTGATAGATAAAATACTAAAGCCTCATATGACACAGAATACCTAGATGATGTGACCAGTCATTCTGAGGACTGGGATTCTCACTTACAAAAAGTGCAGACTGTGTCAGGACCCATCATATAAGTAGGGAGACTTGACAGTACATGTTATGAAAAGTAAACTGGTGATGGTTACCTTATAGGAAGGAGAGTGGTTAAACAACAAATAGTAGAAATAAACAAGGTTTTTATTGGACTAGCATGACTTTATAGAGCGTTTATGCCTAATTTAGCCACCTTGGCCTGTCAAGGAAAAGGTCCTGACAAGTACAGTGGTCTCTTGAGGCACAGGGCCATTAATGAATTAAAACAAATCTCATGCCTGGAATCTGTGTTGGTGATTCATGATTTTTTTTACTTAACAATATCAACATATATACCAATGCATTAGAGGTTGATTTAAGACCAATGCTATCCTAAGATTTTCAAAGTGAAGAGCTCCCTGTGTGTGATAGCCATTGAAAGAGAGTGCCTAGCCATAAAATGAGCCTTCTGCATCTTGAAGTACTGTTTAGTGGGTAGGCATTTCACCTTAGTAACTGCCCATGCCCCTCTACAATCGCTGATTGAACAGAGGGTTAACACTAAATTGTGCTGATGGACCCTATCGCTGCAATCTTTCTACTTTTAGATGACTTGAAGGCCTGGACTAGCAAACATGAATGGCCCTGAATGGCTCAGGTCCTACAATCTATCACTTTAAGTCCAGAACTGATGGACTTGTGTTGGCTATAGGTAATTGTAACATGCTAAAAAAAGTAAATTTGCAGTGTGTCATTAAGAATGATGTGCATATGGGAAATTCCTATACAATTTGTCAGAAAAGTGCATGATTAAAAAATATGAAGCACTAACTGACAGTTGCTGAAGTATAAAAGGAGGTATCTTTCAAACATCAAACCAAGAATTAAGTCCCATATTCAGAAGTTCAAAAGGGATTAAGCAGGAGCTTACATTAAGATTCTAGAGGGATGGAATTCAACAGTCAGCTTAGGGCCTTATGTGGAGTATTCCTGGAAGAAATACATGAAGTACGGTGTTGAAATTTGAGTTTTGGTGAGGCCTACATCTAAAGACTTGTAAAGACAGCCTACTTATTGGAAGGACCGTACAAGTTACTGTCAGAGAGTAACCAAAATAACTTGTATTCCTTTTAAACTGGAAGATGTGTGTGCATTATATTTTTTGTACTGAAAGTCAAGAGAAACATAATTACATTGTTTTGCATTTTTCTTTTTGGTTATAAGTTGTAAACTATTTTTATAGCTGCTGTATCCAGTGCTTCCTTCAGCTTACTATATTATCCATTTGTGTATTTGTATACTTACGGTAGCAGTTAATTGACAAACATTCACATTTCAGACAGAGTTAACTGTTCAAATGTGGAATGCTGGGTTTGTCAATTGGAAGTATGTTGAACTGGTATTTGTTGTAGTGAATGTGCATTTGATTATGATAAGAGGGTGTTTTTGTTAATGTCAAAACCTTTGAAAGTTAGAGTATGTGTGTGAGTATTTGTGTGTTAGGGTTAGAATAAGGTATATGTAAGGGGATATTTGTAGTGTTGTATGTGGCTGCTAATGTATGGAAAATGTCAGCACTGGGGTGGGAGTGCGTGTGTGTGTGTAAGTGTTTGGAGCCTAGGGTTAGAGTAAAGGCTAGGTAAGGGGATAGTTTTATTGTTGTGCTTATGTGTTAATATGTAGAAAGTGTTTAGAAGTGTCTTGTGTGATACTGCTGTTAGGGAAAGGATTTTATTGTAAGGTAAATTGTAGGGTTGGGTTTAGTGTCAGGATTAGGGTTGTCACACATGAGTAAGGTCGCTAACACTAACCCTATCCCCCTACTCCTAATTCTAGCATTAAAACTTACCTTATGAAAATCCCTTTCAGTAACAGTATTGCTATACAAAGTGTTAATATTGTTACTATTAGAGGTATTTTTTATTTTGTTTTTAATTTACAGATAGGAAAGGGTTGATTTTTTTTTTGTCAGTATAGTGAGTGTCAAGAATTTGATTGGTCAGTAAAGGCAACTGTTGTTGTGAAGAGATGCAGTTGGTGTTGGAATTCTGTATGTTGACATCCGTAGCTGTATTCATATATATGCATACACATATCCGCGGTGGTGGTGCTGCAGTAGCATTGTCGCCTCACAGCAAGACGTTGTCCCATTCGATTCTCAGCTAGAGCGTCTTCTGTGGAGACATGCATGAATGGGTGTACCTTCGTTGAAGGTTGTGCATTAGGGCCGGCAACTCAGCACGTAAAAATCAACTGCCAATCATTAGCGGACCGGAGTTCCGCTGTGGCGACCCCTAACCGGGAAAAGCTGAAAGACACAACAACAACATGGGGGAGGTACTTACCCACGTTGCAAAAATTATGTTTTTCAATTTTTTTAGCTTTATTTTTTTTAGTTTTATTTGCATGCTAGTGACATGTCACTGTTTGCATAGTCAACTTTTTGTTGTCAGTATCACTAACATTGACATTTGTGTTGTTCTCTGAATGTAGGTAAATGTATATGTATATATATATATGTCTATATATATATATATATATATATATATATATATATATATAGATGTGTGTGTGTGTGTGTATATATATATATATATATATATATATATATATATATATATATATATATATACACTCACACACACACACACACACACACACACACACACACACACACACACACACACACACACACACTCAATATGTGGGCTATACATCTGGGAAATCTGATTTGCAGTGCTATCATGAAAGTTACATGATACACAGATTTATTTTTTTGATTTTTCCAAATGCAACATTGTTTTGAATAAAGAGAAGACAATTCTAAGTTCTACAGTATGTAATATATGCAGTCTTCTGGACTGTCATTTGTTCAGATACCTAGAATATTCCTTCATATATATATATATATATATATATATATATATATATAACTTCATCATATTCCAAAAGAACTAGTGCAACCAAGAGTATATTTCTGTTTTTGCCCATTGGAACCCATAGTTTTGTAATGACTTTAGAATAAGACTGGATGTATGTGTGGATTTTTGCGTAGTTACTATTTGAACATTAACAAAAATAAATAATATTATATGTTTTGTGCTTTGCTGAAGAATACCTATTATTTTCAGTGAGATGCTTTTAACATATTAGAAATTACCTTATAACATTAATTTCACTATACTTTTTGTTTTTTATCTGTTCTTGTGTTGTTTCTGATTAAACTTCTAACTCAGATTTTGACTTAAAGGACCTCATATCTATTTTGCATAAATGCTTTCCTATACCTGTTATTCCTAGATACATAAAGCTTTAGAGGCTATCTTGCTTTACTCCGGAAATGGATAGCAGACAGACTGAAAAACAATTTAGTTAGGCATTCATCATATTGTTTTGCTTGCTGAGATTTACTCTTTTGCATTATTAATTTCTTCATTTAGTTCAGTTTCATTCACTTTGGTATATTAGTATGTTTAAGATATTCAGCAATTAATATTATGGGTTGTATGCAATTCAGCAAAATAGTATAATCAATGCTTCCCGAAGGTGTTATTACTTCTGTGTTAATTTTGATTTAACAGAGGTCATTACTAGATCTAATATCATATCTCCCATTGTGGGTATGTTCACATGCAGAGCTAGATTTAATTCTTGATGCAATTTTCAAAACATCTAACAGATATAGTTTGTACAGTATTATTTCTTTAATTCATTTCTCTCATATTTAAAATCTCACAGTGTATTTCAATGCTCACATCTTGTGGTTTTCATGCTCATTTGAGATTTGCACACATATTGTTCTGTTATAATGAAATGCTGTAAAGTAGGCCAAGATATGATATTTCAAATACAGTTACTCTGCACTTTGCTTTCCATATTTATTTGATACAATACATATGTTTAGTCTGATTATTACAGCACAGAGTATGTCATTTCTGTATAACTTGTGGATTATTCTCCTTTGTGTACTCATGAAATGGTGAATACAACTCAAAATGTATTGTTATACTACATCAAGATCATTTGTTGAATGAGTGTTTTCACTATTATTGCTGTGTAATGCAGGAATCATTTTCTACTGTTTCTTTTCTTTTTGTTTACTCTTATTTTACTTAAGCTTTGTGTATGCATGGGAATTTATTTCACTTTTGCTTATATTATAAAATTGATTGATATATAAGTGTTTTGTCATATTTTAGTTAGGGATCATTTCCAAATATTAAGTTGGTCACTTACCATGTGTAGATTTAGGTGTATTTATATTTTATCCTTTTTAATTCACAGGAAAATAACAGGGAAACATTAACCTAATGTATTTTAGCATAGACTACGGAAATACTAAATAATTGTGCATGCTATTACTATAGTTATCAAACTCTATGTTATGGCCATAGAGACTTATGGTCATATCACAACTATACCATTCGGGTCTATATTAGATCAGTGAATGCTTAAAAAAGCGAACGCTGATTGATCAACCTTATGGAAGCGAAAGCTTACAATCTCGAACTGTCAGATCAGCGATTTTTTTCCTAGGGAAAAAAATCGCTGATCCAAAACACATACACACAACACAAGCACACCAAACAAACAGAATTCCACACACATACACCTAAAATATGACACCTAACCCTACACTAAACTATGCACACACCACTAACTATCCACTTACCTTAACCCAAACCCTAACGCTAAGGTCCGTCACTATCGCACACTCACCTCACCCGCTCCCTAACCCTAACTCACCTAAATCCGCCCTAACCCTCATGTCCACACAATCGCACACATACCTAACCCGAGCCCTAACACTAACTCACCTAACCCACCCTAACACTCACATCCACACAATCGCACACTTACCTGAATCCGAACCGTAACTTTCCACCACAGCACTGAAAATACCGAAGCAACAGAAACGGACAACCAAATTCTTTCCCTAGGAAAAAATTTGAGTTTCTGTTGCTTCGATATTTTTAACTTTCGCTAAAATAAGGTCGATCAATCAGCGTTCACTTGTTTAAGCTTTCGCTTATCTAATATAGACCCTACCATCCACTAAATGAAGTAGATGCAACTTTTTTTCTCTAAAAACTGCATTTTACCTGATTTTGGCCTAGCACTCAAGTGTGGGGTCATTTATTGCACTGTTGTGATTGTTTTGCTGCTTGTGTATCTCTGCTACCTTTAAACTACAACAAAAAGAAAAAAAAAACAAAAACATCTTGCTTTTTTCCCACTTTCTGAAAGTTAAGAAAGTTCAGTTACAGATTTGCTGTTCTGAACCGTTTGGAAGTTTCTAGAAGGCCAGTGCTTGCTTGGGCTAAAGGGAAGTTTCTGTGTTCACCAGTGGGAGTGGTTAACACTGAACAGCCTGCCTGTCCCTGGAGGAGTGGTTACTACCTAGAAGCTGTAGTTTTATTGGCCATTTTGGGTCAATTCTAAACTCCTTGATCTCTCTCTCTCTTAAAACCAGGCTGCCTCGTGGTTTTGGCGTCTTTTCAGGCTTGCTAGTTGTTGCTGAAGCACCTACCAAGAGGAGAAAACGCTGAGAAGAAAAGGAGGCACTTTTGTGATTTTAAGTATTTTCTTCTGATTTTTTGTTACGTTTTACTGCTTTGCCGCCTACTTTTTGGCATTTTCTGGCTTGCTAAAGTTTATATCTGTAACAGTAACAGTAGTTGGAACACATCTAGAGCCTGTTTACTGCATTTCCTGTGTTGCACTTAATTTAAAATCTTTTTTTTCTCTAAAAACTGCATTTTACCTGATTTTGGCCTAGCACTCAAGTGTGGGGTCATTTATTGCACTGTTGTGATTATTTTGCTGCTTGTGTATCTCTGCTACTTTTAAACTACAACAAAAAGAAAAAAAAAAAAAAAAAGTCTTGCTTTTTTCCCACTTTCTGAAAGTTAAGAAAGTTCAGTTACAGATTTCTTGTTCTGAACTGTTTGGAAGTTTCTAGAATGCCAGTGCTTGCTTGGGCTAAAGGGAAGTCTCTGTGTTCACCAGTGGGAGTGGTTAACACTGAACAGCCTGCCTGTCCCTGGAGGAGTGATTACTACCTAGAAGCTGTAGTTTTATTGGCCATTTTGGGTCAGTTCTAAACTCCTTGATCTCTCTCTCTTAAAACCAGGCTGCCTCATGGTTTTGGTGTCTTTTCAGGCTTGCTAGTTGTTGCTGAAGCACCTACCAAGAGGAGAAAACTCTGAGAGAAGAAAAGGAGCCACTTTTGTGATTTTAAGTATTTTCTTCTGATTTTTTTGTTAGGTTTCACTGTTTTGCCACCTACTTTTTGGCATTTTCCGGCTTGCTAAAGTTTATATCTGTAACAGTAACAGTAGTTGGAACACATCTAGAGCCTGTTTACTGCATTTCCTGTGTTGCACTTAATTTAAAATCTTTTTTTTCTCTAAAAACTGCATTTTACCTGATTTTGGCCTAGCACTCAAGTGTGGGGTCATTTACTGCACTGTTGTGATTATTTTGCTGCTTGTGTATCTCTGCTACCTTTAAACTACAACAAAAAGAAAAAAAAAAAAAATCTTGCTTTTTTCCCACTTTCTGAAAGTTAAGAAAGTTCAGTTACAGATTTGCTGTTCCGAACTGTTTGGAAGTTTCTAGAAGGCCAGTGCTTGCTTGGTCTAAAGGGAACTCTCTGTGTTCACCAGTGGGAGTGGTTAACACTGAACAGCCTGCCTGTCCCTGGAGGAGTGATTACTACCTAGAAGCTGTAGTTTTATTGGCCATTTTGGGTCCATTCTAAACTCCTCGATCTCTCTCTCTCTTAAAACCCTACAACTCTCTTTTTGCGTGGTTTTGCGCACTGAGCAGCATCGGGCAGCGCCGCCTAAACAGGTTTAAACTATTCCAGGCTCCACAAAGTCTGCTCTTCACTTTTTCCCTTAGAACTGTTCAAACTCTCAAAGTAATCACTCTATTCTCTTTCTAAAGCCCTGCACTTGCTCAGCTCTTATAAGGAAACACTAACTAACTAAAGTACTACAACCTCCTTGACTTCTCATAAGTATTAGACTCCCGATTGGTCCTTCCTGATCAAGTGAAAAATCAGTTCCCTTCCCTAATTGGATCAGTAAAAAAAACAGTTCCCTATACTAATCTGGTATGTCCAAGGGTCAGTTTCAAGGTTACTCTCCAGTCCAGCTGGTGAATCTGGGAATTTTGAGGCAATGTTACAATTGCCTTATGTACCTGAACAACCCTGTCCTCCTTCCAACAAACTCTAATACATGTGAGAGATGCAGTTACACAGCCAAACTGGAGGCAGAGCTCTCTCAACCCAAGACTGGCACAGTCAGTCAGGAGGAAAAGGTAACCACCCACACCACAAATTCAGTCTCACACAGACCTATTGCATCTGCATACCCAACACATAAACACACAAAAACATACTCGGAGGCTCTAAATAAAAATCTGCTTAAACAGCAAAGACCTCCTAAGCAGATATCTAAGCAACAGCCACCCCTCAACAATACCCACAAATCACATATCGTGCTTCACAGTCACAGCCCATAAGGCCAAACAGCACACCAAATACACTTGTTATAGGGGACTCTATTGTCCGGCACACTGACGTCCCACTCACCAGACTGAACAAGGAGAAGGTCACTGTAAGCTGCCTGTCGGGTGCCAGGATCCACCAAATAACACAAGCACTCAGGTCACTCCAAAGCAAGTACAAGTATGACTCCATCATTGTCCATGCTGGTGTGAATGACCTGAGATGTACCTCCCTGGACTACATGAAAAGAGACATAGAGGAGCTCTCTGACCATGTAGCCCAGGCTGGTATGTCCCTGACCTTGAGTAGCATCTTGCCCTCACCAAGAATGATGCCACAGTATAAAGACAAAATGATCAGTTTCAACAATTGGCTAAAGTATTGGTGTCATTCAAAGGGGATCCAGTGTCTGTCAGCCTGGGATGACATGCTCGACAAGCCACGTTGCTTCGCTAGGGACGGCTTGCACCTGTCACCCTTAGGCTTTCGTTTACTGGCCAAGGCTCTTGCCACCCCCATAGTGCCTTTTTTAGGCAAGACTCAAAGGACAAACCACCTCCATAGACAACCCAAAGATAAAAAACTAAAGTTAATGCTACTCAATGCCAGAAGTCTAAACCTCAAGATGCACGCACTCGAGACTCTCCTCAGTATGGAGAAAATCTATGTCTGTGCAGTAACAGAAACCTGGTTCAAGGCTCCTGAGAGCACCCCAGCACTACCAGGTTATAACTCATACCATGCGTTTCGGCCCCAAAACTCAGACCGAAGCACAAAAGGAGGGGGAGTATCTATATTCATCAAAGATACCTACACCTCCAGGTTAGTGGCACTCCACGAAGCATCGGAAACCATCCATGTGCAACTAACAGCGGGCAAAACTGCCTTTCAGTTTGTAGCCTGCTACAGAACACCCTCCCTATTACAGGAACCCCACTTGGCATTCCTGAGAACACTGGAGAATATAAAGGTCTCTCCAAACACTATGTTATTGGGTGACTTCAACTACCCAAACATTGACTGGGAAAACTACTCAAGCCCAAACACCCTAGCCCAACGGTTCCTTGAATTTATAAACTCTAACGCAATGGAACATCTGGTCACCACTCCCACAAGAGGGAACAACATATTGGACCTGGTCATCACCAACATGGGGACTCTATGTTCCACACCAGAGGTAAACCCCTCATTGGTAAGATCAGACCATAAACAAATTTCTCTGGACATCCATATCCCGTCTCCACCCCCAGCCAAGGAAATCACTGTAAAGAATTTCTCCAAAGCCAACTTTGCACTTCTCAAGACTGAGGTGGAATCCTTCAAAGCCCCTGGACCAGAGGATAATACAGCCCAATCCGCAGAATCCTTTACAAATGCATTCTATGAGCACCTGCAGGAATGCATGGATTGTGCTATTCCAAATAAAACCAAGACTCACTCCTCCAAAAACAGGAGACCGGTCTGGTGGACCCCGGCCATAAATAAGCTATACAACAGAAGGAGGAAGCTACTACATGACAGAGCAAAAATCCCAAAAAGGGAAGGCATCTCTGATCAGTATTAGCAAGAAACTTCGATCCCTCATAAAATCATCAAAGGCCAGTTTTGAAAGAAAAATTGCCCTAGACACTAAAGATAATCACAAGGCCTTCTTTAGTTATGTCAGAAACATGGGCGGAAACTCCCAGATATGCTCTGAATTGTTGCATAACGGTACAAAATATACCGAACCTACAGACATAGCCAACATCCTGGCAGGCAGATTCAGCACAAACTTCTCCCCCCCTTCCCCCCCAAAGGAGCAAACGCCTATCCCAACTGAATGTAACCTCCCTGACCTCACAGATGCACAGGTGAAAGCTGCCCTCTCCAAAGCAAAAAACACAGCATCTATGGGACCGGACGGTGTCCCAGGCTGTGTCTTACATGAGCTCCAAGAAGAACTGAACCCTCACATTAAGTCACTGTTCAAACTTAGCCTTACTACAGGATATGTACCCAAAGAATGGTGTACAGCTACACTGGTCCCACTCCACAAAGGTGGTGCCACAACGGACCCCGGACACTATCGCCCCATAAGCCTGACTAGTCTGGTCTGTAAAGCTATGGAGCGTATTTTCATGGAACTCATAAACAAAGACATTGGGAGCCTCCAGACATTGGACCCTACCCAATTTGGCTTTGTTAAGGGCAGATCTTGCCTCTTAAACCTAGTTGATTTCTTTGAAACAGTTACCAAAGCCATAGATGAGGGCAAGGTAGTCCACACAGCCTAACTGGACCTCGCAAAAGCCTTCGACACAATACCCCACTCGGGCATCATAAATAAGCTTACCAGCTTAAATATCAACCCCTATATCACAAGATGGGTTGCAAACTGGCTCAGAGATAGAACCCACATGGTCAGTATCACAGGTGCCATGTCCGAACACAGGGCTCAGTTCTGGGACCTCTCTTGTTCAGTATATACTTCTCTGAGGTTCAGGCTAACACGGGGGGATAATGGCTGACAAAGTTCGCAGATGACTGCAAACTGGGGCCATAATCGAATCTCCAGCTGACACAAGCATCCTCCAAAAGGGTCTCACAGAGACGGATGCTTGGTGCCAGAACCACGGCCTCAAGCTAAATGCTAAAAAGTGCATAGTCATCCCCTTTGGGAAAAACAAGGTGCCCACAAATTACCACATAGGTGGTAATCCATTAAGTACGGAAGAAGTAATTAGAGATTTGGGGACCAACATAGATAGTAATCTCTCCTTTGATAATCACATTACCAAAGTGGTTAGAAAGACCTTCTATATAGCCCACCTTATCACGAAAGGGTTCGCATCTAGATCAGGAGAGGTCATTGTGCCCCTCTACTCGTCACTCATCAGGCCCATAATTGAATACAATGCCCCTTTTGGGATGTACCTTACCCGACACCTGCAGCAACTGGAGAGACCCCAAAAGTACCTCACCAAGAGGATCATGGGCTACAAACAGATGTCCTATGCAGCTCGACTAAAGAAACTCCAGCTCTACTCAGTTGCTTACCGCCTACTCAGAGGCGATCTATGCCTGACGTACAAAGCCATGTCAAACCCAGAATTAATGGACATGCTCCACCTCAAAAAATCCAAGTCCCTTAGAGCTACATCTTCCTGTTGGCCTAAACCTCAGCACAAAAATAAATAGGACATGCTGGAGGGACAGATTCATTTCCCAGAGGCTCCCCTCACTCTGGAATAGAATCCCAATTCATGTTAGACATAGCCCCTCGCTGACCCTCTTCAAGCGAAATTTGGATGCGTGGATGGGAAATCGCAAATTCACCCCTGGGATCTCTCCTGTGTCCCTGCTAGACAGAGGCACAGTAAACTAATCTTAAAAGGGTACCTTCTGTGACCTACTTTACAGAGGCACAGTAGGCTAATCTAATAGGGAGGCGGAAGCCAAATACACTCTGGCTAGGCTTATAAATGCCCTAGGGCAGATAGCCTAGTATCTACCTATGAACCTATGAACCTATACATTCAATTGGAATTTATTTCACAACACTAGGGACAGCATTCATTTTGTTCCATTTAGGTAACAGCATTTCCTAGCATAACTTTCATCAGATACAAGAGAATAAGATGAAACTAAGCAGTATTCAATCTAGCTGGCATAGTTGCCGGATGCAATGCTGGGAAAATTATTTGGTGTGAGATATGTTTGCATAAAACCTGACTTTAAAAAGAAATGGAGTGTAGTGATACCCCTCCCCCCCAATTATATGAAAGAAGAAAAAGAGACAGGAAAAAATGGTGAGCTAACCTTCACATTGATTAGGCTATGTACAAAGTCTGCTCATCTGGCTGAAGCAGAACCAGCTTTATTTACTTATTAGAATAAAACTGTTGTGAAGTAAGCTAGAAATAGAACAAAACAACTTTATATAACCCCTTTTTGTTTTATTTGCTTACTTATTCATTCATTTTTTCAGTCAATCAATAAATACAGTTGTTTAATTACATAGCGCTATTGCTCCTAAGGATTGTTTCTCATTAAATAATCAAGTCAAAAATCAGATGCCCGTATCAGGTAATTGATGTTTTGTCCGTGTCACTAAAACATGGAGTATAGGAAATAACTTTACATTCATTTACCAAGCAAATAAATCAGACAAGTTATTGAATAATTCCAAAACTAGTAGTGTAGCCATTGAAAACATTAGAGGTGCAGGGCAGACATAATAATGAGTACAAAAAGAAATAATAAATAGTATACTTAATTACTGGTTGTTTTAAAACATGTTGGTATATCAAAGTGTTTGAGAACATGTAAAATCTTTAAAACAGAGACAGTAAATCAGCTTTGTTTACCACCACAACTCATATTCTTGATTGTTCTGTTTCAACATCAGAGAAGGTCATTTGATGTCACTCTCCTTGTCTGAGTTTCCTGATGATATAATATGCTTCTGCAAAAATATTGTACAGCTGCTATTGTACAACAATCAGACAGCAACGATTAAGCATCATGTTAACAGTACACAAACACATACACAATTGTATTTTTTCAGGAGCTACAGACCTGAGAAAAAAATATAAGCTGTAGTATTCTAGCACTGGGGGTTAGGAGGCTAGTATTTTATCAGCTAAAGTTACCCAACTTATACTACAACCCAGGTTATAGGAAGTAATTTTATTGAGCTATGACAGAATTACATTCCAGCATTGTTAAAACTAAGGCAAAATGTGTTCCTTTGTAATAAGAGATTGACAAGCAGTTTCAGAGATTACTATGAACATTGAAAACTCTTTCAAACATATTCTATTAATTGTTAATTTTCACTAGAACATATGAAACTGATTAGAACAGCACAGAGCCAAATACTGATAAGTCTTCTAGAATTTCATGTTACGTATCTGGTATTACAGTAAGTTGTTGATGACATTTTTTAAAAAAGTAAAACATTGCTACTTAAAAATAAAACAAATAAACTCAATAGATGAAGTAAGGATTGTGATGATGTGAGGTATTACCAGCTATGCCAGGAGAGGTAGGGCAGTGGATGTGTAACATATGCCAGCACGGCTAGTTGGAATTTTGTAAAGAATTATATGTTATTTGTATATTGAACTGATTTGTGCAGATGCTTGGGTTGAAAATTGTATTTGTGAAGCTGCTTGTATTAAAAATGTATCAACAGTGTGTCCTGCTGGACAGAAAATATACATGTATATCAGACTGTACTGTTGTAACTGTGGAAATGAATACATTGTAACAGAGGATACTGGAAGACAAGAGGTTAATCCCAGCTAACTTTGAAAAATAGTGTGAAATTAAATTACTTAATTTAGGATATAAAGATTTTATCTTAAAGTTCTGATTGCAGATAGATGCAAAATGTCTGAGAAAACAAGTAATAGGAAGCCTTCTGTACTGTCTTTACCAGTGAACTAATTGCTACTCTGGAAGGGTGGAATTTGAAATTGTTTTATGAATTTCAGAAGCGGTAACAGATCTTAGCAAAGCTCTGTGTATGTGTATCATTGACACATATATGCAAGATTCTGGGTCATTTGCTAGGAAAGGTAGTATGGGAACCAGAAGTCAGATGACCAGATGTAGATGTAGGTGATGTCATTCTGTAATCCAGGGCAAAAAATTATGTTTTAATGCTAGATGAGACTCAAGTCTTAGAGCACTCTGTTTTTGCAACCTGACTTAGACGTATCCCTCACCCACTTCATCTTGCCTTGCTCTAGTAAGTGAACTAGGGAATAGTAATTCTTTAGATCAGTCAGGAAAATATACTGAGATTAGTTAAGTACTGTTTTTCTGTATCTGTGTGAATCTATTCATCTGTGTTATTTTAATATTTCCTGTGAGTGAAACGTTGGTGTTTATTGTAAATAGATATTTAGTATTTTCATGTTCTTTTATTATTTCTTATTAAATATATTTAAAATTTTCATTGTGGATGGTCCTTTACAGAATATTTTAACCTTTGAGAGCACTCACATTTATCTGGTGACTCTGTGGCCACTCCTGAAAGCTTTACTATTGGTCAAACACTACCATTTGTATTAATACTAATTTCACTCAGTATAATTGGGTACTCTTGTAAGACTGTTAGGGTAGCTGGCTTTGGAGTATTTGGTGGCAGTAACTACCTTATAGTCTGGGCAGAAGCGGGCATAGCTAGTAAATCCGTGCCAGCCTTTCCCAGGTGTGTGTGTGTGTGTGTGTGTGTGTGTGTGTGTGTGTGTGTGTGTGTGTGTGTGTGTGTGTGTGTGTGTGTGTGTGCAAATCAGATATCACAGTGTGCGTGTCATTTGCTTGGAACAGGGACACAGAGCACTGGTTTCACAGAGAGATTGGTGGAGGACTTGGCCTGGACACTCAGCTGAGGACTGAGCTCTACAACTGTGCCAGAGTGGAGTCTTACTAGGGAATTGGAGAGAAAGAGAGAGAAACCCAGACCCAGACTGAGTGCATTCCCATTGTACTGTTAAGGGAAATTGTGCTTGGTGCAGAGAGCTGCATCTGGAAATTCTGGGTGTAGCCAATTTTGTTGCAAGTGAACGTCCCTCTCCAGTGTCAGTAGGAAGGATTCAGGCTCCTTGATTACTTGTCCAGACAGGGGATGTCACAAAGATAAATACAAGCAGCAAATGGTGGAGGATTATGGCTCCTTGATTACTGGTCCAGACAGGGGATGTCACAAGGATAAATACAAGCAGCAAATGGTGAGTGATATATTTTCAAGATACAAATCAGTGTTGTTAGTTTAACAACAGAAGAAGAATTAATGTTGCTTTATTATTTTTTTTGCCCATCAGTCCATATCCTACAAATGACCCTTTAATTCCCTCCTGTTCTTTTAATTTGAAGACTCAAAAGGAGAAAGGACAGGTTGGAAACAGAGGTATCACCCTATAGGACTATAAGAGGTGTTTAATGTTCTTTACAGCCATCTTCCTGTTGGCCAGCAGAAGT
This sequence comes from Protopterus annectens, assembly GCF_019279795.1. Classification (NCBI taxonomy): domain Eukaryota; kingdom Metazoa; phylum Chordata; order Ceratodontiformes; family Protopteridae; genus Protopterus; species Protopterus annectens. Next base: position 981,401,562 of record NC_056748.1, on the reverse strand, counting down.
GATATTTGTACCTCGCTGAGCAACTCCTGTTAATGTTGATTTTTACACACACACACACACACACACACACACACACACACACACACACACACACACACACACACACAGTGTTTTTCTGGAGTGCATACACATTTTGAGTGCCCAAATGTCCTTGTGCTTTGAAGCACAGTAATGGGTTTTTACCAGGCAATGGTCAGTATTGATCAGTGCCCTGCCATGGTAAACAGATATAAATAAATAAATAAATAAATAAATAAATAAATAAATAAATAAATGCTTCAGTGGCACAATATAAATCAATACCCTCTCCTAGAGGTTGTGAGTGACTCTTGACCACTAACCTCTTTCCCCTTGATTGGCCTCTCCAGCAAAACCCTCATTATCTGATGAGTCATGGTGCTTTCCCTATATGTCACACAGCCTGCATAGAGGATAAATGAATTGACCCTTGATAACTGCACAGTAAGGCAAAACAGAAATGTGTTGTACCGGGAAATTACCCATCTCAAAAAAAAGTAAGTATAACATTTAGCCAAACACTTTCATTGCCCAAGAAACACCATTATTACAGCGCATTGGTTTTAACTCTTCATTTATAGTTTGGTTCTATTGTTTTTGTCATTGCTCATCATTGTTCATACCACGTCAAAGTTTTTGATTTCTTATAGGGATGTTAATTTGGTGCCCTACTGTTGTGTTTCATCACATCTTACTTGAATGGTCTTAAATATATTTAGGCATCTGAACATCAAGGGTAAATATAGAAACAGATTACACAAGTGGGCTGTTGTTACTACAACCAGCTGGAGTACTTTTCCAATCTGAGGTGACTCATTGTAGAGCAGCAATCTTACCTATTCCCATACCCAGTGCTCTGTTTTGTCACCTCAGGTGAGTTAGATGGGCATCTTCACTTTTGACTCCATTAAAAGCATTATATATTAATACAAGAACCATACTCAACAAGGGATTATTTCTCACTAGTAATAACAGAACCCTGACTTGCTTACAACATTGCCCCCAATCTTACAGCAGCCATACTCAGTTCTTCAGTTATTCAGTTCTTTTGATGGATAGAAATATGAAAGAGATTAGCTGAAATCACTATTATGTGTAGCAACTCTTTTCAGTACTTTCTGGTATCAGGAAAAATGCACGCTTTCCCTTATTTATCCTTTATCCAGTTGAGTGAAGACATTTCTACAAGAGTGTACAGATATTTTTTGTTGATTCTGCGAGATGTCATTACAACATTTTGGCTCCTGGTGATTGTAACACCCATGAAAACGATGAGTCAGTGACACTAAAGAATTTTTGTACATTCCAATTACCACAGTAACCCATCAAGGGTTACTTATTTAGGGGTACATTCTGGACTTGATATTATAGATTTGATGGTGAAACTGGTCTCATGGTCTGCCCATTTTCTGGTTGTTTTCCCTAAAAATTTACTAATTTTCTCCCATCATGACCTAATGCCATCATCATGTTTAAGATATGCCTGGCTTGCTTCACACTATATATATGTCTTGCCTCATGGAGTCTTGATTTGGTTTTGAGCTCTATTCCCTGTCATAGGAGAGAAGGTTGAAACCTCACTGGATATGTGTGGGTTGATGGATTGGATGCAGTGAATTCAGTACCCTGCAGCACAGAGTCTACCTGACTGGTCACTTGTATGAAGGCAGCATTCCTGCTCCTATACAGAAAGTCAATCCAGTATAGCCTGTATTTCCACATATAAGACTTTCAAGTTACTTCAGTATCATGCCTTTGCTTATTTATTGTGCTGAAAAGTTTGCCACCATTAGCTCTGCATTTCTTACTTTTGACTTCTTGGGTTGTATATTTGCTGAGGTGGTGAAAGCAGCTTTATCCACTTAAATGGGATTTTGTATTCCTAGTTTTGATGAGTGGATGACTGTGATTCCAAGCAAGTGCCCTAAAACTTGAGAATTGGCTCCCTGTCCCTCTTGAGTGGTTATTGTCTGTGTAGATGCTCTGGGACTAGTCAGTTATCAGACTTTGGAATCCTCTTTGAGGTCCAGGATTTTTCCATCCTCATTAAAAGAGGACTTAGTTTCTTTGTAATCAAGAGTCCATTTTTAAATCTTGGTAGTCTTGATAATTTTTAAGCTATATCTACAGGGATGGTAGCAACTCTTCGGTAGAGTCACTATAAGAGGGGGAGTATGGATAGAGCTATCTTACGCCAACCCATTTGGTTAAGGATATTGTGAAAGTTATTTATGCACAACTTGAATTCTATTTAACTGACAGTGAGCACATAGACATATACATGCCTGGATTTCAAACTTGCTATAATACTGAGACTGCCCCATTGTCATGTTGAATGATCTAGAGATTGATGCATTTGTTTATTTTTTATTGTTTATAACTATAGTTAAAAACTATATTAGCGTCTGCATAGTTGCCTCAGAGTAACATGATTTTTAGCAAGGGTAGCAAAAGTGATTTCTAGCATTAGATAGGATTTGTGTTTTTATAGAAAGTTTTGTATTTGATATTTATCAGCACATTTTCCGAGATGACCTGTTGTACCTTTACCTACAAATGTGGTAGAGTTAACTCATGTCTTTATTATGATACGGTGATGTGTAGTTAAATGTTTTTAAGTAAGTACATCTTTAAGATGACGAGAAGTATTCATTGTTATTTAGTAACCAATGTTGTAACAGGAAGTTTTGTAGACACAATCCCCCGGATTTAATAAACTCCGTGTAGGAATCATGCAAGCCCTACATGGAGTGTACAGTGTCCGTGTCTGCAGCTCCCCCTCAGCATAGCACCTTGCATATTAATGAAGGCATGTTACTGAGCGAGAGCTGTGTACACAGTTACTGAATCAGTTGTAGGAGGTGTGTTACAGTGCCCTGAGATGTGTAACACACCTCCTGCACTGTCAAAGTGCTGGACAGCACTATAATAGTAAATAGAACTGCCTCCTTGCCTTGTTTCAAAACTTATATGTAGGGTGTGTGTTACAGTGTCCATAACACATCCCCTACACTGTCAAAGTGCCGTATTGCACTAAAATATTACATTAAATATGTCCTCAGCCATATGTAAAATATATGTGTAGGGGGGGTGTTACAGTGTCTGTAACACACCCCTGTACTGTCAGAGTGCCGTGCGGCACTGAAATTAAATGCGAAAATGTCATTGTCCATTTTTTTTTTTTTGTGTGTGTTTGCATGGCGTGGTGCTTAGCAATAAACATGTGCCAGAGATCTAAAAATAGAAACCGGATGCTTTTAATTTTAATAAAACGTTCAAGTTTAAGCATAGCTGAGTGGGTTTGCGAGGCGCAGTGAGGTGCTCAGCAGTGATTAAATGTAACTGAGAACTATATAAAACAGTATAGCTCTGATCACCATATCCTTGGTAGCTGAATGGTTAGAGTGACAACTTGATGTGCAGTAGGTGCACAGTTTGAATACTGGCCATTCAGCTTTTTACATGCGATAGCGAAATGTTTTAAATGTTTTTTTTTATGTCTGCATTGAAATTTGTTAACCGGGTTAGTCCAGCTAAACTAGAAACCCATATTTAGTGGAAACCTGAGTATAAAAGCTCAAGTTACACACAAGTGTCCAATACATTAAAGTTACACTACCAGATAATGTAGTGAAATGCATATGTTTAGGGGATATAAAGTAAAATAGATGCACATAATAATAAATTATCATTCATGAACAAATACTTTCAATGCATTTTCTTTAAAACTGTTTTTTGCCCCTAGCTAAGCAATGCTCAGATAGGACCTGTTTTAGCAGTACTTAGCAATGCGCAGCTCCATTTAGCTTGTTTGGGCAGTGCTTAGCACTCCCAGTTTAAGCAGTCCTCAGCTCAGCTAAGTGGGTTTGTGAACCGCTAAGCATTGCTAAGCATTTTCCACTTTAAGTACTGCTCAACTAAGCTTAGCAGGTTTGCTCACTGCTAAGCTTTGCTTAGCATTTTTAAAAATGGTCCAATGGTGGCAAAGGCCAGGAAAATAGCCTTATTTAAGTTGCACAGGCAGGAATAGAGCCAACATCTGTTGGAGTTTTATCACTGCAGGAGTTATGGCTGGAGTCTGAGAGGGGGTGTGCTTTTGGGCACAGTGCTGGGGCATGTTGAAGTCCAGGATCATGGCTGGGCTCCTTGTCAAAGCTCATGGCAACAGACTGCTGCACAGCGAGTACCAGGGCTCTGAATATAGGTCCAAGGTCTGGGAATGTATGACACATGACCTCACCAATGCTACTGGAATCCCCCGCACTGGTGAGCAGGTGTGTCATCATTATGATGACCTAGAGAGAGGAACGGGTGCTCTTGGCCCAATGGATCCAAGATGCTCAGGACCGGAATGCCCCAGAACTTTGTAAGTATGGGAACCATTGCTTTACTAAATTCTAGCATGTATAGCTGATAGGCAGGTACACATAATGGTGTGTTTCCCTTCCCACAGCTGCAGAGGACAGGGCTCACAACTTAGAGGCCTAGGCAGGGTGCCTGGCGAGGATGCACCAGGAGTGTAGTGAGTAGAGATATATCTTGCAATATATAGTAATATAAATAAGAAAGAGTACAATAGTAACTGTCAGTAGGTATATTCTGTTCTGACTGTACTGCAATTACATTAATAATGTGTAGGAATGACGTGTATATGGTATTAATACTAATGATGTGGTAATAAAGTACACTGGCATTCTAAATGTGAAGGGAATAAATGACATTCATGCATGATCTACAGGAAATGCAGTATAACTGCAGTCAGAATTGTGAAGGAAATAAAGTTAGTATTGCATAGGTTCTGTAATAACAGCACACCTTCAATGCATGCATTATTTAAACTGGAGAAAAATAAAGTTTTTCAAATTTATACCAATGACTGTGTCATGTCACTCTCAATAAAGCTTTCTTCTACCAACTGTTGTGTATATTCTTGTCTGTTGTTGAAGAAATCCAATTTTACAGGTGCCACAAAGCAAAGATGGGTATAACACCAAGAACTGTTATGCTAAAGTGTACATGTGGAGCTGTACTACAAGATAGAATGCAAATTGATATATGTTCTGCACTAACATGTGAACTTTGAATATTAATGTGTAAGGTATTATAGTGTTTTTCCCTCCAAATTGTCTTGTGTTAACCTTTGCATTTCAGCTACACTCATTCCTGAACATAGGTACACTGATGCAGGCAAGTATGAGACAGTAGTAGCTGCAGACTGCAAATATACCATCTGTAAATGTATATGGGTCAGGTAGGCATCCCAGCACCCTGATATTGTATGTACAGATCACACATATTCCCATCCACTAGTGGTTAATTGTGTACACCTGCATTCCAAGTATTAAAACACACTTCACCTACTATCTCTGTCATGCGTGAACGTCATGCATGTATGTTCAACTATCAATGCAGTCTCCTGTGACACTCTAGCAATATTACCAGGTCAGACTTTGTCAGCAGGTGAGCTGTAGGCATATATCAGTCAGTCAACACACAGCAGTGGCCCAGTAGCTCAGTGTGATAAGCAATACATATGTTGCTATTTTTTCCACACACAGAACAGGATTTGAATCCAGGGACTGGTAATAAGATTTATTTATAGTAACAGACAAGTAGTACTGACTATTTATCGAAACAGTCACGTACTGTTAACAGATATTCTCCACACAGGACTTACAGATAAAGAAATGTCTGTAGTAGCTGTATGAAGGGTATACAAATGTCTGTGCCCAGATGTACTAGTGTGTAAACAGCATTGCTCATCCAGGTGATAAGGCTCCATTAAATAAAACATCATGAAGTACACTACTATTCCAACTGAATAAGACAACTAAAGTGTTCTCCTGTTAGTACGGCTGTATGCCTGGTGCTTTCGTGAATGTATGATGATAGTCTAACTCCATGCCTACGAATGACAGCAGGATAGATACAAACACACTGCACTGTGCACGATACATATCTCTCAAGTGTCACACTGTCACGTCTAGTGATCACTCTTGCCAATAATCTTGGACACAGATATGAATCCAGTTGAAGTATGTCAGTAGCACACACACACACACACACACACACACACACACACACACACACACACACACACACACACACACACACACACACACACACATCAGTGCAGGCTACACCTTGTTAGTCATATATGTTCCCCTGACATGTAATAGTTCCCTGTAGTTATGTACCTATAGCTCTTACAGCTTGGCCCATACCATCCCATGTGGACAGCTTGAGAGGTATGTATGTGCTGCAGAAGCTAAAGGGCACATGTAGATGCACAATAAGGGCAGACCTGTAGAGTATTGAGCAGTACTGTTGTGAAAATATAGCCTATACAGTTAATGGAATGTCTTTATTTCCCCCCACCCCTTATCTGCATTACAAATATTTATGCTTATACTACGAGTATGGTTTAATTTCCACATATGTTGTTCTCAAAAACTAATGTTGGGCCTTGTGTTGTATTATTGGTTATATATTACAATGGTTGCATACTAACATACCTTGTTGAAATTCCACTGTTGGCCTTTTGCCATAATTGTTACTGGCATGTGGTTACAATACTGACTGTTATTCCAATTATGCCTGTGTTCTGTATGCTATGCAATTTTATTGTTCTGGGTTTATTGGAACACCCATGCATTTGTTACAACTAATATTTAAATGTTCTGTTCATGACTAACCTACATACCTTGACAAACCTCAACACCATAGCACAATTGGGTAGGCCGGTTCCTGTGGATCCACCTATCCCACCTCATCTGGCCATGGTACCAGGTCCCAGCATGTCTGGGACCATACCTGGAGCTACTCCTTTTGCTGGTCCTGCACCACTCTCGGGTGGAACCACCTCGGGGACAGGGCCTGTTCCCCCCTGGGCATGGGCCCGGACAGGAGGTTGTCACCCAACGTCAGATTTCAGGTATGGCGCGCAGCGTCATCCAGTGTAACTTGGGTGATAGACTGTGCCAGATCAAGGGCAGAGTGGCATACCTCGGGGGCAGGCTGGCCCTGGCACCCAGCCCCCAGCACAGCCACCTTCAGGGCCATGAAGAGGCAGTGGTGACTGCCCATGGGTGGGGATCTCAGTCCCACTGTTGCCATCTGGGGGCACTTAGTCCTCTGATTCCCAACTGCCCTCCCCATCCAAGGTTTTGACCCCCTCATGTGCCATGCACCACTCCTGTCTGCTGTCTTGTTTGTCTGCAAAAGCAACCTCTCCTACCCAACTTACCTTCCCAAATGTACCTTACAAACTTTCCCAACATCCCACTCTCACCTTAAAAAAAAAAGGCATCTGTCCCCCCCAAAAAATTCATCCCATATGTAGCTCTCCATTTCGCTCCCACATACACTGCCATGAATCAATCATCCAATCAATTAATCAACAACATTTTGCCACCACACTCCTCCCTGTGGGGTGTGAGGGTCCACATTCTAAATTGTGCACATAATGCACAGCTGTTGCTGCCCAAGAAATGGAGAGCTATGGTCCTTTCCTACACCTGTCCTGCACATCCCTAGCTGTCTTTCATATTGTTTTTTCCCCCTGCTTGCCCCCATTTCACCACTTTCATATCACCCCTTTTTCCTTTTCTTTTTTTTGGAAATAGCTCGGGTTTAAGCAGGACTAACCACCACCTAGCATCGTGCAAATCCACACAAACCACTAAAAACTGCTTAGAACTGCTTTAATCACCTTATCTGATTCTGATACTGTTCTGCACATCAATAAAATGACCAGCCCTGCCAGGTCTCAAACCCAGGACCCTCTGAACTACAGTTCAGAGCAATACACCACTAGGCCAACTCAGCTCTGGAGAATTACTGGTGTTTTTGTAAATATATCATGCAGTACAGTGATGTAACATTAGTGAAAAAAGTATAACCCTGCCAAATATTGAAATCAGGATCCTCTGAACTACTGTTCAGTGCAATACACTAATGGGCCAACTCAATTTTGGGGAACTACTGGTGTTTTTACAAAGTTATCCTGATTATCACTGACACTACTTCTACATATAATGTGACAAATGACAGTGTACTTGGGCCTGTGATGCAGACACTATACCAATATACAGCCATGTTGATGGATTGATGGGAGGCCTACAATATCAGGTGCAGCTGACAACTGCACAGACTACTGCAGAATATCCACAGTTGTGTCACCTACTTATGACATGGTTGTCATCAAACCTATTATGTGTGTTGAAGTACTGGCAAGGCAGTGTAAATTGATTTTACAAAAGCATGACAGACAGGTCAGTGTCACACATCACAGCCACCCAAACACACATGTTCATGCCAATCCTGCATAACACACTGTATGCTTGCACATATGTCTTGCAAATACACCTACCATAATAATGATTCAGTATTTTTATCTGTTACATTCCTAGAATGTCTGACATCTGGACACCCACATTTCAGACCCACAGTCCAGTCTGTTGTATGACAACTACATGCTTGTCAATACAACCTAGAAATAACTGAGCCCTGCAATGTCCAGCAGGATGGGTTGCTGCTACCACAGTCACTGACACCCACAGTAGCATGTCAAAGGCCTGGAGGGTGGGACACATGTCACAAATATGAATACATGTCCTAAGTGTCCCCTACCACTCTCTGGATGGTACTACTACTTAACATATGTACCAGAGGCACGTGCCTTACCTGGACTGTTATGGGTACCCTCACCCTGGCCATGCTGTGACACAAGAGCTGACACTGCTCCTTCACTGACATATACAGCTTACTGTCCCCCAATGCCTTCGCAATCCCCAGCATGACTCCTGGCCAGAGTGCAGCAGCTGTGGCCTGCTACACATGCAGCAGTATGTTCAGCTGCCTGCTACAGACCTACCACACCTCCCAAACACCTATAACAGGGCATCCAAATAACAACCATACATAAAAGTTTTTGGGGGGATGTTCAGTTGACAGGGACATGTGTCACAGTCTCCCCCTAGAAAGATACACAGCTGATAGACCAGCATCAACTGCAGCAGCATGAAAATTCAGATAAAAATTATGTATGACACTCACATCTGCCTGTCTCCTTACTGACCCCAACAGACATTGTTAAATAGTAACCTGCCACAGAATCAGAATGTCTGTTAACAATGGCCAAACATAGCATGCAAAACTGTGGACATGCCACATCAGTCCAAACAGTGAACAGTAGTTCTACCTACCATCTGTGATGCTGTAGCTCCCACACCTTGATAATGTCCTTCTCACAGGGCAGGAAAAGGGCAAGGCCTACATAAAGGCCTTAATTATAGCAATGTGCTCCCATGCCATTGGCTAATGGCAATGCAACCCAGCTGTTCTGCATGCTGTTAGCAAGTGGTGTGAGTCACAGATTGGTGCATAGGCAATCACCTGTTCATGAGCATTACCTACAAAAGGCAAGTTGCTGCCTATGGTACAGAGGTCTGTGATTTAGTTCATGAAGATATACTGTGATTTCCAAGGAAAAATACCACTGGAATTTTGCTCACAAAGGAGTGCAGCACTATACCAGGTATGTCATAAAGTTAACATGTAATGGAATGCAGATGGGGGAATGCAGTCATTGGGAAATAGGAATGTCAAGAGTAGGTCTCGACAGCATATCTTGGAATGACATGTTGCTGTTAGCCTGCTGTGCAGCACCTACAGTCTTGCCTTTTGGCTCTGTCTGCAGTGACAAAGATTGCAGCTCTGGCCCCTGAGTCCTCCCAGCAATGGTCAGCCCACATATAAATGCTACTAGATTGCCTGTTGTACAATACTGACAGTAACTGCTGGTGGATACAACTGGCATATCACATCATGTAGTGTCATGAGCTCCTCTCGGTCTGTAAATGACATACAGAGTTAGTTCAAAGATAGTCCAGGTGTCCCTGACTGCTCCCACCATTATCTGGCTAGGTCACTCCACACCTGTATCTCATTGCCTGACAGCCATGGCTAACATACCTGGTGACCCCCTGCAGCAGGACAGCAGGTTATAGGCAGTAATAGTGAAGGGACTCAGGCTCCACCTCAGTAACAGTGTGTACATATTGAACATACAATGTAAGGGAATGAATACAGTACCAGATATTAATTTATCATTACTGTGTTGCAAGGGGTCTGGCATGTTACAGACACATTCACCACACGCTAGGAACACCCATTACATATTTTCCAACTGGTTTCCAGACATCCACATTTGTTTGGCATGGGGTCCACATATATCAGGCACATGTACACATTCTGCAAATATCTGGGTACTGCAGATGTTGGACACCTATGAGGAGGAAGCCCTACACCACATATACACTGCTGTCAGTCATTGTGTAGCACAGATGTTGCTGGAATGTCCACATGCACTTGTAGTACCACTCATGTAGCTCTCAGATGTTAGCTGTATGACATAGTACTGTAATATTGCCCATAGGGGGCACAACACAGTCGATGGCAGTTATGAGTGTGGACACATAACAACACAGTCTGTCACATCACTCAGGCCATAACTGGTATACTTAGGACAATATGAGGTTACTAGGCTATGGGCCCTGGACCCCCATATGCCTAGGCCACATGTTAGCCCATGTGTATGCAGGACAGCACCTGATGCCCCAGTCCGACAGGGAAACAGGTGGTATCCCAAGGGTGCATGTGCACTTAACCATCCACTTATCCAGGGTCCGCCTGCAAAGGTGTAAATAGCTACCCTGCCTGATGTGGACAGGGTGACCATTCCACAGCAGGGTGAGTGTGTGGGACACACATCTGAGCCACCAAGAAGACCAGTTGATATCACACACCAGGTTGTGGGCATGTGTGTGTGCGTTAATAGAGTGCAGCTTAAGTTGCACTTGTGCAGCAGGGCCAACAATATGGAGTCTGTGATTGCCTTGCATGTCAGGCAGACATCACCTCTGACAAGTATGTATGACACCTGTTAGAGAGTTGGGCTTATAGCCTGTGTATGGTAAATGTTTGAGGCCCTGGTACTACCTGGTGGGGAACCTCTGTGATGTCCTCAGCTGCTGCATGTGCTGTGTGAGGTGAATGACAAATGGGACATTTTACACAATAATGGACCTTATTGTGGGGAATACAGTGATGTTAGGACCCTATGTCCCTGGATGACATACCCGTAGGTATGAGGTGACCCATGTAGAAGGTTTATTTTATTTTATTTTTATTTATTTATCATTTGTTAACTGGGAAAACCTGACTTGGAACAAAGCCAATTTTCAGTGGAGGCCTGGGGAGAAAGGCTCCAGATGCATGTCTTTGTAACGTGGGAGGAAACCGGAGTACCCAGAGGAAACCCACATGAATGCAGGGAGGACATGCAGACTCCACACAGAAGGCACCCCAGCCAAGAATCGAACTGGAGAACTTCTTGCTGTGAGGCGACAATGCTACTGCTGCACCACTGCACTGTCCAGCCAACAACAGAAGCAACATGGTGGTAAAATGTCATGTTGCCATCGACCTGTGTGCACAGATCCCACATGACTGATTGCGTGCCTAGGATGCTGTTAGCACTGTGATAATACGTGGGGATGTCACTCTCCACAAAGGGTTTGCCACTGCATGTCATGGCATGTGGCCTGATGCCATGTTTCTGTCACCAATCATGTATCTGCATGAGACCCTCCTGGCCAGATGTCCACATCTGTAGGGAATATGGTGACAGCACACAGCACAGACATCTGCAGACATGGTTGGTCATATGCCAATGGCTGTACCCTGCACCACAGACATGTACATAACACGTAACATAGGCCCAAACACAGAACAACAGGATACACCACTAGTTATGAGTCAACTGCTTGGGGTGGAGTCTCCTATGTGGATTAGGTCGGTCATGTCAGCGAGCCAGTGTGCTACCCCTATGGTAACATATGGTGTGATGCATACCTGGGAGCATATATCTATTATGGCCAAGTGGGTATAGTGTCAATGACTTTGTCCAGGTCAAGGTAGGCAGTGTGCACTGTGACCCCCCCCCCGTCCATGGCTTTGGTGACTGTGTCAAAGAGGCGACCGAGTGTAACAGTCATGATCCCTTCCTTGACAAAGCCTAACTGTGCATGATGGAGTGTGTGGAGGTCACCAATGTCCTTGTTAATGAGGCTCACTATAAACTGTGATATGGTCTTGCAGAACAGCCGAGTTAGGATGATGGGTGTAGAATGTGACAGATTGGTGGATCCACCACTTCAGTGTAAAAGGGTGACAGTGGTTGTCCTTCACATGGCTGGGACAAAGGCTTTAGTCAGGCCTCCTTTGAAGATAGTGGCTTATGTTGTTGCAAGGATATTCTTGGAGTCATGTAGGATGCATCTTATCATGTGATAGGCTCCCATGGTGGATGTATACCATGACTTTTATATGGCAGTGGTGACCTGTTCCCTGCATATAGGAGAAGAGGGCAGGTATTTTGGACATCCTGCTGTACTGATGGAGGGACAGGGAGTGAAGCCTACACTGACTCTGTCAGGCATCAAGTATGCTTATACCTACAGCGTTGTTATAGCTGGTGTCCTTGACCACCAAAAGTGATCAGATGTAGGTGCTACCTGTGATGTTGCAGACATATGTGCAGAATGGGAGATGATTGTCCATAGTGGATGTCAACAATGTTGGCTTTGGGTTTGCTGTGCAAGTTTCCAGGAGTAATTCCATTCACTTGTTCACATTAATAAGACATTGCTTGTAAATGGCCAACTGTCACTAGTTTGACCCGGACAGTGGTATGTCATCCCTGTCATAGACACTTATGTATTGCAGATGTCCGCCAGGCAGGTGTATGAATCCTTGCAGAGGAAGATGTAGTCCTGTCGGGTATACCTGACTCCATGTGTCTATACAAATGCACATGTAGCACATGTGTGTATGTGTGGATATTGGTGCCAGTCCCTACAGAGGAGTTTGAGGCTATGAAGCAGTTTATACCACACCCCAGGAAGCTGTATTCCACATTGGAGGTGTATGTATATGTGACCCTAGCTAGATGAGCATTGTAGGTGATGGTGACTGCAAACATGACCACATGATGGTTGCTTTGCCATGGAGGATGAGACTGTAGGGATGCTGCAGGGGTAATCTGTGTTGTGTAATATCCACTGCAACACACCTTTACCTCATGTGGGTGTAGCCCCTAGCTGCACCGAGTTGTTTGTAATTCCACTGTTGATGGCTCTCTGGCCATTTGTGTGCTGGCATGGGTACATCGTCCAATGTATGTCATTCAAGTGACCCAGGATCAGGGCACAGACCCACATCAGAATGCAGTTATGGATGGTCCATATAGGCAAGATGGGCTTCCTGGTCACATGTGGTGGCTGGTAGTTAGGTATGATTTGAATAGATGTGTTGCCAATGGTGAACTGCCCCAGCAGTGTTCCCTGTGCATCTCACTGCCTGTACAGTATGGAGGTGTGTATGTATCTCATATATACTGAAATCACATGTCCCATGCCATTTCCACCCACACTTTGTGGTATGATGGTATGATAGGATGGTTGACCAGGTAAGGCTGTGGTGCTCTCTGCACCTTTGAACCATGTGTGTATGACTGCACATATATCAGCATTTAAGAATTATTGCATTAAGGGCAGAGTCATGTGTAGACACCTAGGATGTAGCAGCATGGTCTTCAATGTGTGTTGTGTTGACAGCTGTATGTTGGTACTGATAACCTCACCAATTTTCCTAATGAAGACACTGTGGGGAGGGGGGCAAGAACCATTGCCAAATGCCTGAAAGTCAGTTGAGACAGATGGAGGCCATATGTTGCCAAGCATCGTGGTCTGTTGACCATATCACCCCTGGCTCACAGGTACTGGAACCACCTAGAATATCATAGGATAAAAGGACACATGTTAGGGGCAATCATTTCCTGAATGTCTTGCAGCATTAGTCTGGGTGACAGCAGAATGCTGCATAAGGCTAGGGACATACCTGCGTGGGACACATAATCAGTGTGCTCACACATTTCTCACTGCACATAGTCCAGGGATGTACATCTCAGGTCAGGCACAGCAACATGGACTGTGACAGACCCCTAACAGTACCTGTTGGTGAGATACAGCAGTGCATATGTGATACGGCAGAGTCTGTCACTTGACACACAAGTAAATGTGACTGTTCACATATACAGCCAGGTGAGAGGTACATCAGTGTGTCTCACAATGGAATATCCTATGTGTAACATGTTTGACATGTGCTGATGCCTCCGTGACTGTGGGACACAGGTGTGAGGCCATGTGTGGTATGTGCTTTGTCCTGCTGTGGCTTTGTGGCTTTCATGTGTTGCTTTGCAGGTCTCCTTTGTTTGTGGATGTGTATGTTGAGGTCCACTGCTTATGTGTGTGTGTGTGTGTGTGTGTGTGTGTGTGTGTGTGTGTGTGTGTGTGTGTGTGTGTGTGTGTGTGTGTGTGTGTGTGTGTGTGTGTGTGTGTGTGTGTGCGTGTGTGTGTGTTGTGTAGGTGTGGGTAGTGTGTGAAGTGTACTGATTGTGTTGACAGCCTGTCTGGGGACAGATATGTGGCCTTGACAGGGTGAGGGCATGGACTGCAGGTTACTACTGACATTGCATCTCTCACACAGAGTGTTCATTGGTGGTGTTTGTAGATGTTTGTTCATCTGTGTACATGAGGCAGGTGTTACACTGTGCAAGAACACCCATATAAACCACACTGGCAGGGGGAACTTTAGGATATTTTCGAGCCATATAGTTAAGGATGTGATGGAGCAAGGCCAGGGAGACCTGAGGGGTGGGCCTACAGCCCAGGTGCATACTACAACAGTAGGAAGCTGACACCACAGCATACCATGTAGACAGGCTATGAACAAGCAGTAGGAGGTGCAACAAGGTAATGCATGTGAACATCTCATAGCACATACAGCAAGTAGCATGAAACATCAGGATCAGGACGGCAATGTATGATGCATTGCCACTATGTTACAGATAGCCACATACATACTGTGGTGATAGATGGTGGGGTATCATGTGGGAGTTAGTAATGGATAGTGGTAGCAAATGTGGATGTGCAGGGTGTGTACATAACTGTGAGCACTGTATGTGGTCCTGTAATGTGTTCCTCTCTTCATGTCTTTCAGGTGGGATGTATAGACATCACAATCCACCTTTCTCAGAAGCTGAGACTGCTGCCATTATTGATGCCCTGTGACTCCATCACCGGATGCTGTTAACAATGACCTGACATAACCTGTAACAATGTGCTGCACTGTGGGCAGACCTCATAGCAATGGTGAATGATGTGGGCCACCAGGACAGGAGCTATGAACAGGTCCAACACTGTGCTACAGAAGTAATACATCATGCATGGCAAAGGGCCTCAGCTGTGGTCAGGGACCATGCTGGCACTGGGGGAGGGCCTACTACATAACCTCAACTCTCAGCCACAGAAGAGTTCCTGGCAAACCTGGGTCCAGCCACTAGCTCACAAGAAACTTTCACAACATATGTTGTGGAGGTGGGCAGCACAGATTCCACAGCTGAGGAGCATCTTGGTAAGCCTTCAGTGGTCATCACATTAATACTGTAGCATTCATAGTGGCTGCCTTTGCATACCTGTATGCATATGTCAGGTCAATCTGTAGTTGTGGGTGGCGTTTTGTAATGCACACTTGCACACATATTGTGAATGTCAGAAATTTGGTTAGTATCACAGTTTGCACTCTACATGTTGATAAATGCACATATTATCCTGTAGCAATGCCATATGTGTGTCTGCTGACAATACCTCTTCCCCACAAATCCATAGGTACCTCTGGTGTGGCTGGGGCACATCATACTGTAGCCGGTAGTGTGGAACTGTCTTGTTATGGCTCATCTATTCACTGGGCATGTTAAGGGGTGCCAGTATGCCATGGACACTACTGTTAAGCTTAGCCATATTGCAATACGTGCATGTTCAGTTGTGGTGTGGTTCACTACAGTGCATCACATTGGTAATCACAGTAGCATATTTGCAGGAGCTGTAACATATTAGCACATATTTTAGTAAAGGTGTAGCCAGTCTTCTACACAGGGGTGCATTACTATTATGAAAACAAGTGTACTGTGTTTTAGGTGAAGGTCCATCACATACTCTGACCTGTCACATATCTCACAGGTGTACAGTACTAGCAACATTTAATGGACATAGCTGCATTGCATGTTGTTGAGGGCCTATCCAGAGTGTGACTGTTGTGGTCTGATTGTGTGCTGTACATGGCATCAGTTAGAAGGTGTGGTCTGTATCATGCCTTTGTGGCACCCCACCTGTATCTGTGTGTGTGTGTGGATCAGCAGACATAGTATAGGAATTAATGTAGTCACGTTGTCTTCCCCTCACAGGCGACCATGGGGATTGGAGTGTGTCCCCGTCACAACCTGATGTTAGTGTCTCACTGGACTCTGATGATGATGGTGGCCATAGTGAGGCACAGGTGGGGTTGTTGGGTGCTGCATCTGTCCCATTGTTTGACATCCCACTTCCACCCCTAGTGTCCCCACACACAGTCTGTATGCCCACACATACCAGTCCCCAACATCCACGGATATTGGGCAGTCAGAGGTGGTGGCATTGAACAGGGAATTGTGGTGACTATGGCATCTGTGACTGCAGACACTAGCCATAGCCAGTGAGCTGGCAAGGTCCCACACAGGCAGATTGACAAGTGTGCTCGAAGAAGAACTGCTGTCAGAGGTGTCACAGCACATGTCACCTGATGCATGTTTCGGTCCATCATGGAGGCACAGGCACATTTTGAATGGTACACCAGATGGATGTTCAGGGTCACGGATGCCATACTGCCTGGCATGCATGACTCTCTCTACGGCATTGGTAATGCCTTACGTAATTTTGCTGATGTAGTGGATAGATGGTGGCGTGAGACATTGTCAGTCCTTAACCTGCAATGTCTGTGCTTGAACATGTGGTGGGAGTATGGCATGGGACACGTGGACATAGGTCAGCAACAGTATCAGCTGAGAGTCCACATGGCCATGCACAGTCACACTCCTGTAGTGGCAGTACCACCAGCGCTACCGAAGGGAGAGTGCTGTCCACACCACAATGTGGCAGGCTATGGGCATGTGGTCCTGGGCAGTCCAATGAGGGACACAAACCCAGCAGAAACTGGTCACCATCAGCAAGTAGTACCACATCTGCCCCTGGGCATGATGGTGCCAGTGCTACTCCTGGCAGAATTAGTACCCATGTTCTGCCATGTATGCTCCACAGCTGTCCAACATACCCTCATGTAGGGCTAGCACATGGCTTGACTGTGTGCATGCACAGACTCACACATCACTGTCATATGCAGGTCCCCAGCAGATGCACACACCTCCTCTCCATGGCCCAACTGACCAACACCCCTCCACATACACACACACACACACACACACACACACACACACACACACACACACACACACACACACACACACACACACACACACACACACACACAATATCAACTGTATGGTACAACCTAGACCTTTGTTAACCCAACACCACACCCTCTGCATGTGATGACACCTGTGCCACATCCCTGTTATCCATACCATCATTGCAGGGACATGCTAATATGTGTCTGATGCACAGGGTGAATACAGTACAGTTAATAGAAGTTTGTAGTGCAGTACTGTTGTGTCCTGTAAGGTGCTGTCTGCTGGAAATTGTCATGTGTACACATTAAAGTGCATGTACCTTTGTGCCATGATGCTTTATTGCTGTTAGTACTGCTGACTGACTTTTGTCTGATAGACCTTATTCTGTTTCTGTTCCAGGTGTCTGTGTGTCTAAGTCATGGGGACTTGCTGCCATTACAGAAGCTCATGATGGCTTAGTGGCAATGCAGATACCTTTTCCTTATGAAGATATGGCTGTATATGTGCATGTTTATCTAGGCGTGTATGAGTGGAGCAGTGTGTGAGGGACAATGGAGGCAGACAGTGTACTCTTGTATGTATACCCCTTGACACAGCATGCTACTCTTGATACATGTCACCTAGGAGTTCCATAAGATTTCAGGTTCATAGGTTGATAGAAGGTTACTAGACTACTGGTCCTGGGTCCCTTACAGACCTAGCCATTACTTTATCGCCAGCAGAATCATTAATCAGTGCCTGTTGCCCTTAATATTGTTGGACAAAGTTCGGACCCTTGGGAGAGAGTTTTCTTTTCCCATCCACTCATCATGGATGCACTTGATGAGGGTCTGCATCATACTCTGACATATATGGGAAGTTCATTCCTGAAACAGGACAGCCTCTGGGAGACAAACCTGTCTCTCCATCAGGTTTATTTGCTGTTGCATATGTGATTCAGGCCTGTCATGCTGGTAATGTGTACAGAGTTAGACTCACATATATGGGGCAGCTGTTGAAGGGCTGAGCACAACATTGCTATTTAGGCATGCCACAGCCCACCTGTGGACAACATGTCCAATACCAAGTGGGCCACTACTGATTCAAGGCTGTCTGCATGGAACAGGTGTTGAAGGCCATGGATAACCTTTGCGGATGTTAACATAGCCTTTCCAGTCAGTGAAGATGTCTGCATAGGTACATGCCAGACTGGCCATGATGATAATGTATTATTGTATTGACTGAGGACTATACAGAAGTAATGTCCATCTTTTGTCTGGATGCAGTCCCTTTACCTATGTGTTGAACCAAGTCCAAGTCTTTTCTGACCACTGCCACTACTTGATGGCTGAATGCAACAGTGTTATCAACCTGAGTAGCCAGATCTGTCAACACAGTTTGTGTGTGTTATGGGGTTGCCATTGCTGTGGGAAATAGTGGGTCCATGTCCTCACCATATGGTATGATAGTACTATTTTCTGCATTCAACTTGACGCCAGGACCTTGACACCATTGCATACCCGCTGTATGACCCCATTGCAGTGTGTTAACAGAAGTTTGTGGGTCAATAACAGACAGCACACTAATTGCAGTTGCTACAGCCTTATGTGGTACCTACATATGTAAGTAGTGGCAGTTAGCATTCATGTCTAGATACATGTGGGTCATTGGGGGAGGCAGCTACTCACAGAGCCTACACATGTCTACATATTGCACACACATAGGCAATACAAAGTAGGGTTGCCACCTTATCAAATGCGAACTGTAGGACACATCTTGTAGTATTGTGACAGTTGGCCAGACATACCACACCCACGGCAAGTGCAACAGACAGGACTTCTCTTGGTTTGCCAATATGACAGCTTCTTTGTATCACATTACCATAGGTTATGCTATTTCTCATAACATTAAGGTGCTTCTGATGAGAAATAACTGCTTTATGCAAGTAGTACACAACCTTAGGAAATGTTTGCTGTCCTACACTCTGGGGACCTCTGTATTGTTTGTGTCACTGTCACAGGTCACACCTGGCTAAACATGGACTTCAACCTGCAGGGTAGGACAGCTGGTGGCCATACCTCTCACCTCCACAGATTTCTGCAGAATGTCCTGATGTTTGCCACATATTTTTGTTCTGTTTGTTTTAACATTGTGGTTTTCTGGCAAAGTAATGTGAAATCATTAAAGACTGATGTTATGCAATAATGACAGCTAGTTTCCTGTCAGACTTTATACCCTTCAGAAAATGCATGTGAGTGCACAACCTGTTATGCTATCTACTTTGTATGTTTGTCAGAGCAATATTTCAAGATTGACCCTAATATTTGGGCTTTGTCCCACTTTTCTGTATGGATTTATCCAGATGTCTTTCTCTAAGGGGTCTAGAGGTATGTTTGTGGCCCTAATGCAGTCACACTGCTGCAAGGGGATATACATAAGTACACATACACACCCACTCATGAACTGCCCTTGTTGATAATAGAACCCCTACCTGCCTAGTTTTACATGCAATAGTGCTATATACATAGTGCATGAACCACAGAGCTTATACAGTTTTGCAGTGTCTGCCACTACTATTCAGGTGGATGACATCTGTAGGTGCTGTAAGGAGTGCCACTGTGGGCTAAACAGGCCCCTTAAAATGTTATAACTGTGTCTCTCACACACACTGCTGCAGGGGGACATGCATTCCAACACACATGCACAGAGAGCTGCCACTTTTGGAATTAGAACACCTATCTAGTTATGTACACTATAGTCTGCCATACGTATTGCATGCACCACAGTGCTATTGTGTTTGAAAATGTGTAATTCTGCATCTAAGGTGGATGACATCTGTAGGCCCTGATTAGGTTAGTGATAGTAGAGTTAACAGGGTGGCACAGGCACACAAAATGGTATAACCATTGCACACACACAGGCAAAACAGCCATGCTGCTACAGGGGATATGCATACACAGACACATACACTCACACAGTTGCCAGTATTGAGATTAGAACTCCCTACCTATCTAGTGGTATGTACTATAGTGCTATGTCCTTGTTGCATGCACCATGGAGCTTATATGTTTGGGGCTTACTTCTCATCCTCTTAGAACAATAAATGTGGACAAAGCCTTCAATAATGGGGGGGGGGATACAGGCCCAAAAATAGAGACTTTTTTACATATTGCTCTTACAAATGTAGATAAATGATACAGTGATAGGTTTAGTATTAGCATTACTTTTGTGGAGGATATGAAGTCTGAAACTCAAATGCCTGTCATTATTTTCTGACTTCAACTATCAACGATTTGCCACTAATTTGCCAGAAAATCACAATTCTATGAGACACAGACCAAATATATGAGACAAACATGTGGACATTCTCCAAAATTCTATACAGTTGAGAGGTATGGCCTGCAGAGTGTCAAACAGTGCATCTAAGGTGGATGACATCAACAGGCCATGTAAAGTAATACAATTCAACAAGGTGGAAAAGGCCTCAAAATGGTAAAACCAAAACACATACAGAGGATAGCTACAGAAGGTATGCTTCACACACACAGTTGTCAGTATTGAGATTAGAACCCCTACCTATCTAATTGCATTACAGTGCTCCATACTTACTGCGTGCGCCACAGCACTTATGTGTTTGGAGAGTGTCCAATGGTGTATTTAAGGTGGATGACATCAACAGGCCCTGTAAAGTAATGCAATGGGGGGAGTCAACAGGGTAGAACAGGCCTCAAAATGGTATAGCCCGCACACACAGATGATGGCCACAGGAGATATGCTTCACACACACACAGAATTGGCAGTATTGAGATTAGAACCTCTACCTATCTAGTTGCATATACTACAGTGCCACATACTTATTGTATGCGCCACAGAGCTTATACGCCTGTAGAGTGTCCAATTGTGTATCTAAGGTGGATGACATCAACAGGTCCTGTAAAGTAGGGAAATGGGGGGGGGCTAACAGGGTGGAACAGGCCCCAAAATCTATTGGCATTGCACACACATAGGCAGGAAGCACACAAAGCTGCAAAGGAATATATTTATACACGCACACACACACACACACACACACACACACACACACACACACACACACACACACACAGTTGGCAGCATTGAGATTAGAACCCCTAGCTATCTTGCTGTATGTACTATAGTGCTACATACTTATCACATGCTCCACAGAGCTTAGGTGCATGGAGAGTGTCCAGTGGTGTATCTAAGTTGGATGACATCAACAGGCCCTGTAAAGTAGGGCAATGGGAGGTTAACAGGGTGGAACAGGCCCCAAAATGCATTGGCATTGCCAATACACACACAGACAGGAAATACACAAAGCCACAATGGAATATACTTATACACACACATACAGTTGGCAGTATTCAGATTAGAGCTCCTACCTATCTAGTTGTATGTACTATAGCACTACATACTTATTGCATGCACCACAGAGCTTAGATGTTTGGACAGTGTCCAATGATGTATCTAAGGTGAATGACATCAACAGGCAATGGGGGGTTAACAGGGTGGAACAGGCCCCCAAAATGTATTGACGTTGGACACACATAGGCAGGAAACACACAAAGCCACAAGGGAATACACTTATACACACACACTCAGTTGCTGTTGCTGGAAATTGAACCACTACCTGTCTACACTATATCACTATGTGCTTATCGCATGTACCACAGGACTTACACATGTAGAAAGTGTTGGCCAGTGCTGTTGGGGTGGATGATATTAGTAGCTGCTGACAGGGAGACCACTGTTGTGGAGGACAGTAGTCACAGGGACAAAATATGGGTGGCCATTACACAGACATAGGCCTGTTGGTTATGCGTATTCTGCTGTATGTGTAATACATACAGAAACACACACACACACACTGTGACTGATGTGAAATTACAACCCCTCCCTACCTACTATTACACAATGGGCCTCACCATAGTATTTGCACATTCCACTGGTTAAAACTGGTGTACTTGTGGCTGCTGCAGTACATCACTCTATGCCTTTCAGGATCTCTCTCTGTCATTCTCTCTGTCTCTCTCTCTCTCTCTCTCCCCTGTCTTTGCCTCTCTATAAATTATATATTTGTATATGTTACCTATATATCTGTATGTATATCACACTCAACAGATGCAGATAAATCTTATATATACCACATACGGATAGATGGGATAACATGTGTGATGTAAATGGGGATAGTTAAGGTGTACATAGCTGTCTGTATGTATGCAGAAGGGATATATGTACATCCCAGTTTTATAGTCAGATGTGGGATCAGACATGGGCCGAAAGTAGCTAAGTGTAGGAGCATGCCCAGTATGACCATCAATAGTAAGAGTGTGACTCCAAGCCAGACCTACCTGTACTCCAGTCCAGGATTTTGTGTGCAACAGCTGATTAGCTGATGAACTTCTGTAAACATTCTAGCACCTCACTGATATAGTGGCTGAAGGATCTCCTGGCTGTGTGCTATCCTTATTAACTGAGTCATATCTAGGGTGGGTACAGACTGTATTGGACTGAGCAGAGTTTTGCATAATATATGAGTTACATTTTGCACAGCACTTTGATGTGCTGGTATGTCAGTGGCAGATCAGTATAGATTAATGTGAGGAACCGCTGACAGACATTTGTCTACTGACTGCATACACTACAGAGAACCCATGCTACTGCACAAAGTGTTATAGTCTGGACATTCTACATTTGTCTGGCCAGTGGTTCCTCCTTCCCCTTATATGTGGCCCTTTGTCCTGCTCTGCTCCAGTCGCAGGCTTTCTCCACAGTTGCTGCTCTTATGTAGATGTAGTTATGGTGTGACTGGGGTAGAAGTTATAACATCACACACAGGGTTACAGACTGCACACCTCTGACTGTATCTGTTCTTCTAAGGCTACATGTTGGTCATACCTCTCAAACTCTTACAGCCAGACATTCTGACAGAGCCATATATCACAGTTGGACACAGGCCAGGACATGGGGACAGCATCTTAATATTGCTCTTCCAAACATAGACAGTTGGTAGACTGTTTATTTATTAGCTTGCATTTTCTTATGGGTATGAAGTCTGCATCTCAACTGTCTGTCATTGATGTTTTTACATCAACTTGTATTGTTTTGCTAATAGTTTGCCAGACAAATGCAATGTTATGACAAAGAGAATAGATATATGAGGCATATATGTGGACATTCTGAGAAACCTTGACATTCGTGGGGTATGGATGGTGCCCACTGACTTGCTGTGAGTACTGACACAGTTATGTGGCAGCCTTTGAATCCTGGGACTAGACTGACTTGTCACAATCTGCTGTTCTAGTAGGCACCATCTAGGTTACTCAGAGCTGTGTACTGTCCATATCTGTGCCCTGCTGTCCCTTCATTGTCCAGCTTTCCTGCAGGAACAAATATTGACTTCTGAACAGCCTGTAGAACTCCTACCATAGGTATAGCTGACATGCAAAATAGTAGTCATAGCCAGCCTTGAGCCATAGACCCTGTCACCCACAGTAATGTACATAGCCCAGTGAGCCACATCAGCCACCAGTCAATGCCATCTTCTTCCTGACACTATTAACCACACACATACATAGCACATTGACCCCTTAATATTGTGGAAAAGTAACATGTTAGCAAGTTGATTGGGACAGCCCTGAGAATGTGTGGTCTGCTGCTATTACCTTACAAACATAATTGCTACTGTAGTTCAATGGGAAAACTTGTGTGTGTGTGTGTGTGTGTGTGGGGGGGGGGTAGGGGACCATACCTCTCAACTGTACAAATTTTTGCAGAATGTCCAGATGTTTGCCTCACATTTTGGGTCCATTTCTCATAATATTGTGGTTGCCTAGGAAATTACTGGCAAGTCATTAAAGACTGAAATTAGAAAGTAATGACAGACATTTGACTTTCAGACTTCTTACCCTTCAGAGAATTAATGTTACTGTAAAACCTGTTAATCTATCAACTTTCTACATTTGTAAGAGCAATATTTAACAATTCTCCCAGTTCTGAGGCCTTTGGCCCACATTTCTTTATGGCTTTGTACATATTTCTTGCTCTAAGAGGTTGACAGGTATGTATGAGACTCCAACATAGACATCCATGCATCTGTCCTATGACCCCCACTGTTTGTAAGTCCCTCGCATAGTGCAGTGAGTTTTGGTGGCTTGAGGCCTACTGCATATTCTGGGGCAACTAATATTTGGCAGAGAGTTCCTGTCATCCCACACAGCTTTCCATTGTCTGCTGCTATTCCGACAGCCCACTCCATTCCCTTGCATACATGCAGCAATACTATACATATGCTACCACAGTCTACTACACCATTCATTTGTTGTTAAGAAGAATTACTTACCTTGTGCCTGCAGCAGTGGAGAGGGTGGTGCTTCAAGGCTGACTCTGTTGGATGCATGCAGTACACAGCCTATACATGGTAAGGGATAGGTAGTGTGATGTTACTGGCATCCTTTTTACTGTGTGTATGTGAGTTGGAGTGAGGGGTCAGTCCCTGGGTCCCTAGGTTGTCAGTGAATGTGCTATGCATTCCCTCTTTGCCAAGGCCAGGACATACTGGGCACGCCTACATCTGCTTACTGGAACAGGCTCAGGGGGTTCCTCCTCCGAGTCCCCCTGTGCCTCTGGGGACCTTGGCAATGGTGGGGGGGGGGTTGTGTCTTCCTTTCCTGTGATATTCCTGCTGCAACTGTTTCTGCAGGATCATATTGTGTAGCATGGAAGATACTATGAACATGTGTGCACATGTGGCTGGAGAGTACTGCAGGGATCCACCAGCTATATCAAGGCAATGGAACCGTGACCTGAGCAGCCCAAACACACACTCTATGATGTTCCTAGTTTGTGTGTGCGCCTCATTATGGCATTCTTCAGTTGGTGTGTGTGCATTTCTGATGGATGTCATCATCCACACTTCCAGTGCGTAACCAGCATCCCCCACTATATGGCCATACGGGATGTCCCCCCCTGGCAAATGCCTGATACAGCTGTGATAAGTGCCAGATGTGGGAGTCTTGATAACTGTCAGGGCTGCAAGCACACACATTAGGTTCATAGGTTCATAGGTTCATACTAGGCTATCTGCCCTAGGGCATTTATAAGCCTAGCCAGAATGTGTTTGGCTTTCGCCACCCATTTTAAATTTATTTTGCTATGCCCTTTTTCGAGGTTAGTATACTGTGCCTCTATCTAACAGTGACACAGAAGTGATACCCGGGGTAAACCTACGATCTCCCATCCACTCATCAAGATTCCTCTTGAAGAGAGTCAATGAGGGACTCTGCCTAACCTGGACTGGGATTTTATTCCAGAGTGAAGGGAGCCTCTGGGTTATGAATCTGTCCCTCCAGCATGTCCTATTTATTTCAGTACTGAGGTTCAAGTCTCGAGCGTAGCTCAATGGGATTTGGATTTTCTGAGGTGCAGCATGTCCATTAATTCCGGGTTGGACATGGCTTTATACGTCAGGCACAGATCGCCTCTGAACAGGTGGTATGCCACTGAGTAGAGCTGGAGTTTCTTTAACCGGGCAGCATATGGCATCTGTTTGAGCCCTTTGATCCTCTTGGTGAGGTAATTTTGGGGTCTTTCCAGTTGCTGCAGGTGTCTGGTAAGGTACATCCCAAAGGGGCATTGTACTCAATTATGGGCCTGATGAGGGATGAGTAAAGAGGCACGATGACCTCCCTGATCTAGATGTGAATCCCTTCATGATTAGGTGGGCTATATAAAATGTTTTTCTAACCACTTTGGCCACGTGGTTGTCAAATGAGAGATTGCTATCAACTTGGGTCCCCAGGTCCCTAATTACTTCTTCTGTACTTAATGGATTTCCACCTATGTGGTAATTTGTGGGCACTTTGTTTTTGCCAAAGGGATGACTATACACTTTTGGCATTTAGCTTGAGGCCATGGCACTGGCACCAGTTGTCTGTTTCTATGAGGCCCTTTTGGAGGATGCTTGTGTCGGCTGGAGAGTCGATTATGGCACCCAGTTTGCAGTCATCTGCGAACTTGGTCAGCCACAGTCCTTCCGTGTTGGCCTGTACCTCCGAGAAATATATACCGAACAAGAGAGGTCCCAGGACTGAGCCTTGTGGGACACCACTTGTAACTGTTTTGGAGTCTGACATGGCTCCAGCAATTCTAACCATGTCGGTTCTGTCCTTGAGCCAGTTTGCAATCCATCTAGTGACATAGGGGTTTATATTTAAGCTGGTGAGCTTATCTATAATGCCAGAGTGGGGTATTGTATCGAAGGCTTTTGCGAGGTCCAGGTAGGCTGTGTGGACCACCTTCCCCTCGTCAATGGCCTTGGTGACTGTTTCAAAGAAATCAACCAGGTTTAAGAGGCAGGATCTGCCCTTAACAAAGCCGAACTGGGTAGGATCCAGTGTTTGTAGGTCCCCAATATCTTTATTTATGAGGTCCATGATGATCCTTTCCATAGCTTTGCAGACCAAGCTAGTCAGGCTTATGGGGCGATAGTTTCCAGGATCCGTTGAGGCACCACCTTTATGGAGAGTGACCACTGTTGCTGTACACGCCACTCTTTGGGCACATATCCTGTAGTAAGGCTGAGATTGAACAGTAGTTTTATGTTTGGGTTTAGCTCTTCTTTGAGTTCATGTAGGGCGCAGCCGGGACACCATCTGGTCCCATTGATGCTGTGTTTTTGCTTTGGAGAGGGCGGCTCTTACCTGAGCATCTGAGATGTCAGGGGCAGCACTCTGCTGGGATAGATATTTGCCCTTTTGGTGGGGAGAAGTTTGCGCTGAACCTGTCAGCTAGGATGTTGGCAATGTCTGTGGGTTTGGTGTATTTTTGTCATTTTGGACTAATTCTGAGCATATCTGGGAATTACCACCCAGGTTCCTAACATAACTAAAGAAAGCCTTGTGATTATCCTTAGTGTCCTGTGCAATTTTTCTCTCGAAGCTGGCCTTAGACAATTTTATGTGTGCCCGTAGTTTTTGCTAATACTGATCAGTGATGCCTTCCCTTTTGGGATTTTGCTTTATCATTTAGTAGCTTCCTCCTTCTATTGTATAGTTTGTTTATGGCTGGGGTCCACCAGACAGGACGTCTGCCTTTGGAGGATTGGGTCTTGGTTTTATTTGGGATCGCATGATCCATGCATTCCTGAAGGTGTTCATAGAATGCGTTTATAAAGGATTCTGCGGTCTGGGACGTATTTTCCACAGGCCCGGGGGCTTTGAAGGATTCCACCTCAGTTTTGAGGAGTGTAAAATTTGCTTTAGAGAAGTTTTTCACTGTGGTTTTCTGGGCAGGGGGTGGGGTCGGGATGTGAATATCCAGTGAGATTAGTTTATGGTCTGATCTTACCAGTGAGGGATACACTTCTGGTCTGGAGCATAGAGTCCCCATGTTGGTGATAATCAGGTCCAGTATGTTTTTCCCTCTTGTGGGAGTGGTAACAAGTTGTTCCATAGCATTTGAGTTTATAAATTCTAGGAACCTTTGGGCTAGGGTGTTGGAGCTAGAGTAAAGGCCGAGTGGGGTTCCTGGGTTTGGGAGGGTGGTCTGTAGCAGGCTATAAATTGGAAGGCAGTTTTACCCACTGTTAGTTGCACATGGATAGTCTCTGATGCTTCGTGCTTTGCCACCAACCTGGAGGTGTGGGTATCTTTGATGAATATCGATACTCCCCCTCCTTTTGTGGTTCGGTCCAAGTTTTGGGGCCGAAAAGCATGGTATGAGGTATAACCTGGTAGTGCTGGGGTGCTCTCGGGAGCCCTGAACCAGGTTTCTGTTACTGCACAGATATCGATGTTCTCCATGCTAAGGAGAGTTTCGAGTGCGTGCATCTTGAGGTTTAGACTTCTGGCATTGAGCAGCATTACTCTTAGTTTCTTATCCCTTGTGATACCTATGGAGGTGGGTTTGTCTTTTGAGCCTTGCCTAAAAAGGCACTATGGGGGTAGCAAAAGCCTTTGCCAATATCCGAAAGCCCAGGGGTGACAGGTGCAAGCCGTCCATAGCGAAGCATCGTGGCTTGTCGAGCATATCATCCCAAGCTGACAGGCATTGGATCCCCTTTGAATGACACCAGTACTTAAGCCAATTGTTGAAATTGATCATCTTGTCTTCATATTGTGGCATCATTCTTGGTGAGGGTAAGATGCTACTCAAGGTCAGGGTCATACCGGCCTGGGCTACATGCTCAGAGAGCTCCTTTATGTCTCTTTTCATGTAGTCCAGGGAGGTACGTCTCAGGTCATTCACACCAGTATGGACAAAAACTGAGTCATATTTGTACTTGCCTTGGAGTGACCTGAGTGCTTGTG
This sequence comes from Protopterus annectens, assembly GCF_019279795.1. Taxonomy (NCBI): domain Eukaryota; kingdom Metazoa; phylum Chordata; order Ceratodontiformes; family Protopteridae; genus Protopterus; species Protopterus annectens. The sequence goes on along the minus strand of NC_056748.1, from coordinate 981,372,834 downwards.
TTATGTGGCGGATCCTAGCACCCGACAGGATGCTCACCGTGACCCTCTCCTTGTTCAGCCTGGTGAGCGGGACGTCAGTGTGCCTGATGATAGAGTCACCTATTACAAGTGTATCAGGTGTGTTGTTAAGTCTTAAGGGCTGTGACTGTTTGTCACACTGGCTTTGTGAGATATGTATTGCATGTGTTTTGTTTTGGGGTAGCGGCTGCTTGGGTGTCTGCTTTGCAGGTCTCTGCTGCTTTGGCAGATCTTTATTTAGAGCCTCCGAGTATGTTTTTGTGTGATTATGTGTTTGGTTTGCTGTCGTGGTAGGTCTATGTGAGACTGGAATTGTAGTGAGTATGGTTTCCTTCTCCTCCTGACTGGTTATGCCAGTACTGAGTTGAGAGAGCTTAGCCTCCAGTTTGGCTATATGGTTGCATCTCTCACATGTGTTGGAATTTGTTGGGAGGAGGAGAGGGTTGTCTGTGTACATGAGGCAGTTGTAAAATTGCCTCAAGATTCCCAGATTCACCAGCTGGACCGGAGAGGAGATTGACAACTGACCTTTGGACATGCTAGAATAATATTGGGAATTCCTTAATAATTGAAAACCAGGGCCAGTGGGGAGTGAGGGTGTAGTGCTTTTAATTTTTAGTGCTGACTTATATAATTGCTTTAGTGAGCAAGTGCCAGGTAACTTAAGTGCAATGTGTTACAGGTAACTTAAATGCAAAAACGACAAACAGTAACTTTCTTTCAAGTGAAACAAGGAAATAAGTACAGTAAGAGCAATGCAGATATCACTAGTGAGCCACAGAAGCGCTGAGAAGCTGCGTATTAGGTGGAATTAGCGTTCCAGGGAAATAACAAGCAAACAAACAACAAGCATATAAACAAAGCTATATTCAGCAGGCCTGGATCTAGTCTATGCTACAGCAAACAAGGTGTACCAATTTCCGTAAGATACAGTTCAAATATTCAGGCACTATAAACCTTTAACCAGAAATTCCCAGCTCAGAAGGGCAGAGTCCAGCCTCTTCTCCCACAAGAGTGCAGACCACAAACCTTCTTAATGTAAAATAACTGGCCTGAAGCCCAAGTGCCTAAACCAGAACTAATACACTTTAAGAATAACAGACACTGGGCTCTCAATCAGCAGTTCCCAACTTAGAAGGATGAAAGCTACCTGTCCTGCCACCACAGTGCATGCCACAAACCTTCCTAATGTAAAACAACTGGTCTGAAGCCCAAGTGCTTAATCCGAAAGACTTAGAATGACAGCTAAACTTTAATCAAGTTACTACCAAGCAGTAATAAATACAATTGAATACTTTAGAGAATGCCTGGATTAGTGCTCACGTTACACAAACAAAGCTAGATCCAGCAGGCCCGAATCCAGTCTATGCCACAGCAAACAAGGCGCACCAACTTCAGTAAGAAGCAGTTCAGATATGCATGCACTATAAGCCTTCAATCAGAAATTCCCAGCTCAGAAGGGCAGAGTCCAGCCTCTCCTCCCACAAGAGTGCAGACCACGAACCCTCTTAATGTAAAATAACTGGCCTGAAAGCCTAAGTGCTTAAACCAGAATTAATACACTTTTAGAATAACAGACACTGAGCCCTCAATCAGCAGTTCCCAACCTAGAAGGATGTAAGCTACCTGTTCTGCCACTACAGTGCAGACCACAAACCCTCTCAGTGCAAAACAACTGGTCCGAAGCCCAAGTGTTTAAACCAGAAGGCTTAGAATGAGTTACACCAAGCAGTAATAAATACAATTGAGTACTTTTAAGGTGATGCAAAAGTAAAAAAAGTAGGTAGAAACACAAGTACAGTAAAAGCAGATGAAATTTTTTTTTTTCTGAACAAGTGCTGAGATCAAAGAAACAGATTTGAGTGCTGAAACTAGAAAACTGGTTAGTTATAGGGAAGAAAAAAAAACTAAGCTAGAAGGCTTCCCTCCAACACAGAAGGGCTTGGGGGCTCAAAAGCCTACAAATAGTCTATACCACTTAACAGGAAAGGCAGGAAACAAGCTTAAATTTTTTTTTCTGTTTCCCAGATGCTCTCTTTGTACACAGTAGGAGTGCCTGAAATCAGAATATGATCTCACTGCATTCAGTTGAGTGAGCAAATGAGATGGGCCCAGAAGGAGTATCCAAACACAAATTTACAAGAGGGGCGGGCAGCTGCAAGGCCACTAAGATTAACACCAAAACAAAAACAGGGAGGGTGGGTGGGACAAACTGAAGAGCAGAGTGAAAACTTCCAGTTCAGCTAAATATTCCTTCCACACAGTTAAAATCAATTTAAATACTGTATTTTTTTGAAAAAAAAAGCAGATAAAGGTACTTAAATTCTCTTATACGTCCAGTTGAATATAGCAAGTTCTTAGCCGGCCAAAGCTGAGGTTTTAAGCAGAAAATATTTCACACTGTACCACTTAAATAGGCAAGGACAGGAAATCAAAGAATGTGGCTACCCCACACCTGCAATTACTAACAAATAATAAAATTCAAGCAGCACTAACTGAAGAGCAGAGTGAAAACTTCCAGTTCAGCTAAATATTCCTTCCACACAGTTAAAATCAATTTAAATACTGTATTTTTTTGGGGGAAAAAAGCAGATAAAGGTACTTAAATTCTCTTATACGTCCAGTTGAATATAGCAAGTTCTTAGCCGGCCAAAGCTGAGGTTTTTAAGCAGAAAATATTTCACACTGCACCACTTAAATAGGCAAGGACAGGAAATCAAGGAATGTGGCTACCCCCACACCTGCAATTACTAACAAATAATAAAATTCAAGCAGCACTAACTGAAGAGCAGAGTGAAAACTTCCAGTTCAGCTAAATATTCCTTCCACACAGTTAAAATCAATTTAAATACTGTATTTTTTGAAAAAAAAGCAGATAAAGGTACTTAAATTCTCTTATACGTCCAGTTGAATATAGCAAGTTCTTAGCCGGCCAAAGCTGAGGTTTTTAAGCAGAAAATATTTCACACTGTACCACTTAAATAGGCAAGGACAGGAAATCAAAGAATGTGGCTACCCCCACACCTGCAATTACTAACAAATAATACAATTCAAGCAGCACTAACTGAAGAGCAGAGTGAAAACTTCCAGTTCAGCTAAATATTCCTTCCACACAGTTAAAATCAATTTAAATACTGTATTGTTTTAAAAAAAAAGTGCAGATAAAGGTACTTAAATTCTCTTATATGTCCAGTTGAATATAGCAAGTTCTTAGCCGGCCAAAGCTGAGGTTTTTAAGCAGAAAATATTTCACACTGTACCACTTAAATAGGCAAGGACAGGAAATCAAAGAATGTGGCTACCCCCACACCTGCAATTACTAACAAATAATAAAATTCAAGCAGCACTAACTGAAGAGCAGAGTGAAAACTTCCAGTTCAGCTAAATATTCCTTCCACACAGTTAAAATCAATTTAAATACTGTATTTTTTTGAAAAAAAAATTGATGTGTTTTTTTGAAAAAACATTGATGATAATGCCCTGGGAATTGCACACAACCTGGCAGTTGATGGAGTGATACCCCTTAAGGTTGACATAGACTCTACCCTCCTCACTGGGTGGTGCTTTGATGTGCACATAAATGCAGTCTATGGCACCCAGTACCTCTGGGTAGTGTGCTATATGGTGGAAGAGATGCATATTGCTGGTCCTCTCTTCAGGGGTGTTGGGGAAATAAATGTGCTCACCGGCATGACTCAGCATGACATCCAGGAACTGGTGGAGTACCCTGGGTGCAGATGCCTGTGAGACTCCCATGATGTCCCCAGTAGGCCTTTGGAAAGTACCTGCAGCTAGTATTCTTAAGGCTACACATACCTTTGTCTCCACTTGGATGGGTTCCCCTCTGTTGGCTCTGGGTCTGAAGTGAAAGTGACAGAGCTTGGTCCCTGTCCACCCTGTAGTGCTCTACTATCTCCAGTTCATGTAGCCCCTGAAAGGTTACCCTGGGCCTCAACACTCTTCTCCTCCTCAGTCTGGACCTATTGTCAGCATTATCATCATCACTGAACTTAGCCTATAGCACATACAGATGTAGCAGAGCAGCAGCAGCCCCCATCATTTTGTCAGTTAAAATTCCTAAGTGTGTACTTCAATGGTGCAGAGTATGTGGGAAAAATCAGATTGAAAGGTGCATGCATACTTTATACTGGTGTGCTGCAGATGCAACCTGTGTGATTGGCTGACTATGATACATTCCACCTGCCAGTTATATTATTGAGAGGTTTAAATGGGTCAGTGTCAGTGGATCAGAGATTATCAGTCATTTATACTTGATGGCTTTCCCAGGCTATTTCCTTATATATTTTTTCCAGTTTCCTCCACTGCTACGTCCCACGGCACTCCATGCAAACTCACAGAGCTAGTGTAAAGATTTCTCAGCAGTTTGGACCCTCCCCTGTACACGGGCATGCTTAGCTTTTCTTTAACCAGCAGAAATACACGCTGCAGGGCTAAGTATACCTTAGCAGCCTCAGACACACCCCTTGCATAGCTGTGCTTAGCTGAGTGCAAATGAGCCGCTAAGCTCTAATCTGCTTACATATGCCATGATACACCCCCCTTTTGATGGTACCTATCTGTTCTGCCTACACCAACACAGTTCTAGTCCTACCACAGTTAGTACCTACGGACACGGTCATCCTTTTTGTGATTCAGTAACCCTGGCTCACTTACATTCACCTAATTGCATACACCCTGGATATAACACTACAGCAGGGCCTTTCTCCTTAGCTACCATTATAACCTACCATTGTATGCTGCATGCTGGCCACTATAATGCAATAACTTTGCATACCTTTATATTTCATATTTTACACATTTTTTTTAAATTAGCATGTTTGCGCTCCACTGTACACCACTTAAATGCGGCATATGTATTAAAAAAAGATGAATTTTTCATACATTACATTACTTTTTCGTATCAATGGCCATAGATTTGGTCATTTGCATGGCTACTGTCACATATACAACCTTTTATTTGGGCTGTTACAGCCCCTGTTTAAATTTTATTGTCCGGTACACGGTTTGTAACCAAGTACATTTTTCCTGCAGTCATGGCACCTACATTGATGCCTTTCTGCTTGCTCGAGTGGAAAATCACCTCATTTGCATGGTTTTCATGAGCAGATGAGGTGATTTGCATTCCACCGACACGTCCGTGTTCTCATGATGTCTGCACACTTGTGCATGCCCCCAGCCCTGTTTTCTGGATTGCTTGGCAGCCATATTCTGTGTTAGGGCCACTACACTATTCCTACATGGGGAATTGCTCCATGTTTATTGAATTACCCCCAATGTATTTTATTGGAGGATGTATTTTAAAAAGTTTATAAAATTTAGAGATTGTATATGCAGTTGTGTTTTGGTCTGAAGAAGTGGGTTTTGACTGTGAAACCGCTAACCTATTTAATTAAAACTATTTGGTTTTATCTGACCCTGGCCGTGTGTTGGTTCATTCATGTTATTTTATTTGTTTTTATTACATTTATTTATTTTGGTAATGCTTGATCTAACAGCAACATTTGACACAATGAATTCTGGTAACTTGATTGACCACCTACATTCAGATTTATGGAGGTATCTCCCCTACAGTACTAGACTGCATTCTTCTTACACCTCTAGATAGTACCAGGTAGTTTCTTTTTTATAATTTTAATTAAAGTTTATTCCATAACCAAATATTTACAAACTATGCAATCCCCATGCATGTTGCATATAAGCATACTCCTGCATGCATCTTACACTTTTCTTTTTAAAATTTAATTAGCAGAAAATCCAATTATTCCCAGAGTTTCCATCAACACATACACACTTACACACAAAAATACTTTTAGTCAAGACAACAACTAAAATCTATTATTCGTTGATTGATTATCTTATATATTTCTCCTGCTATATCAACCACTTTCAAAATATTCCTTAACTTTCCAGTGCTAGTCCTTACAGAAAAAAATTGTATTCTTTGCTTTTTTATTTCCCCATCTGTTCTAGATCTTTGTACAAAGCTTTAAGTTTCCTTCAATTTTCTTTGCTCCCCCCAAAGTATTTTCATGAAATGTCTCCCCTGTTTGCTTGTAATCTTTTTAGTCATCTGTTCTTTTCATGATATTAGTTCGTGTCCCATTTTGAGGTCCTCCTGCCTACCCTTGTTAAGTCCTCTCTTAAGTTTTCTTTCTCTTTACCCCTTATTTCCACATCCTCTGTGATGACAGATTCTTCCTTTGTTTTCCATTTCCTTGTAATGACTTTTTTAGCCAGTAGCGTTAACAGAGTTACTAATTCTTTTAAGCTGCTCTTTGTTTAAACCTGGATGCCAATTAAATAAGAAAGCTGTTTTTATTTTTTTTCCTTCTTCCCCCTTGTAACTGTTTGGCCTATGTTAGTGAGATCATTCTTAAAGGTTGCAAGTGTGAACCACCCCCAAAAAATGTACTCATGTTCCTTTACCTCAAAACTGCAGCAAGTTAGGCCTTTTGCCCTTGCTCTGCTCTTTTCCAAAAACCTACTGTGAGACTACAAAAGTTAAGTGCTTATTTCCAACTGTTTCCTGCACGTCTGATTAACTAAAACAATATTTGCTGCATATCTGTTTAAACTGTGCAACTGTTTTTTCGGTTTAGTGAATTGAATCCTTACCTCTGTTCTGATCTTGTATTCCCACACACCTGTCCAACAGTTGCTGTGGTCTTCAAGCTTGGTGACTTTTGAGTTGCCCACCTCTGCTATAAATCTGATATTGGACACTCCTAACAGTCCAACTGCATCAGCTCATTCTACTGAGTGCAGTGTGATCAGTTGTGAAGGCCTACCCCTTTAGATTCTTAACCTTGAATTATCTTTTGTCTCCTTACTTTCTACTTAAAAAAAAGAAAAAAATATCATGCCTCTTCCTACTTCATTTTGCTACTTGTGCTTAGGTGTTTAACTGTATTTAGTTTGCCACATTTGATACTGCTTGTTAGTAGCCTGATTAAATTGATGACAGTATTCTACTGAATTTCTGCTTTATTTGAGCTGTTTTTTTACTGTTATGATTGTGAGCTAATTTATCACATTTGCACTGTTTTAAAGCAATTTACTGATTAGCTCCACTTTATTACTAATTAACTGTATTTCATTGCTATTTACTGGAATTCATTACCATTTAACTGCATTTTACTGCATTTCATTACTGTTTAACTGCATTTTTCGGTACTTTTCTGTCATCGGGGCAACACTGAAAATGCGGTCGCTGAGCTGCGAATTTACACAGAACTGACAAGGTTTAACAGATGTTGGCTGACTTCATATGTGTTTATGCATATGTCACTGTCACTGTGATAAAAGTTTCTCATACATGGTGCTGTGACAGTTTATTTCCTCATAAATCTTCATTTTGAATACTTTTCCGTGATTACATTAACGGTTCTTAAACCAGATCTTGGGTAAGAGGTGATATAATTTCCGCGGAGCTCCTTTCTACAGTTGTTCAGTGCTATGACACGCCTACTTATCGTAGCCAATCAAAGAAGACATTTTTAGTCAAGCGTGCCTTCTACATTGCAGGGGATGGAAGGTAGTTTTTAAACTGCATTGGGTTAAGATAATATGATGTATTTCTCCTTCATTCAAGTTCAGTTTCAGAACTCCTAAATTTGGAGGGGATGAATGGTACTTTTTAAACTGCATTGCTTTAGGATAGTATTATGTATTTTTCATTCATTCATTCATGTTCAGTGTCAGTATTTCTGAATTTGGCTTTATCCTTTATTAAAAGTACTGATTTTTTTTTTTTTTTTGGAAAAGGTAGTGTGCGCCCTACGACATTGCAATTTTCCTGTTCCTCTTAGCACAGAAATGGATGTGAAAATGAAATACAGGGATTTGTGGTTAAAAAGAACCATAGCGGCTGAAATGCAATATTCACAGCGCTCATTCGAAGTGTTGCCCCGATAACAGAAAAGTACCCATTTTTCATACTGTGAGTTTTGTTTTTGTTTGTAAGTGGTTAATCTGTGTTTTTTGTGAGTTTCAATGTGTTCTTATCCTTAAATTGAGTAGCATAGTCTGGATAAAAGGTTTGCTGAATCCAGAGCTGTTTGTTTTTGCCTTCCATATTTCTGGCAGTCATCTTGTGTTTGCCTTCTGTGTTTCTGGCAGCCATCTTGTGTTGGTAGGAGCCTATCTCCTCTGCTAGTGAGAGTAGCAGGGCTGCCTGAACCTTGTCTAGCACAAGCTGGTAAAGAAAGCAGGGGCTAGCAGAATTGGCTAGATTTCTGTGTTACTAGAATCTTCTATTTTTCTGTGGTATTTAAACCTCACATTTGAGCTGGTTTGGGCTTGTTTCCACATCACGCACCGCAGCTGCACTTTTTAACCTGTTGTGAGGTATTCCAGCTACAAACTTTCCCTTAGTAGCACTTGTGTGTGATCACCTAGTAGTACTCCTATTAGAACTTCCACCCTTTCCCTCCTTAGCTCTCTCTGGCATCTCTCCCTCAGATTCTGACAGGGGCGGCCCATGCTATTGGACTGCAGGACTGCAGACCCCCAACTGTAAAAGAAAGAGGAAAGAAAATAAAAAATAAGGACAAAAATCACAGACCTTCACACATGAGCACTCATGGCAAATCTGACATCTAGACTGCTGCTGAACCAGTCCAGAGCATGCACAGAGCTCTGGACTGATTCAGCAGCAGTCCAGATTAGAAACACAGCAGTCAAGAGCATCCCAGAAGTCTATGCAGTTAGTTACAACTGCATAGACTGGAAAGGGATCAGACTGCAATGTCTACAGGCTGGCCTGCTCTTGCAGGAACAAAGGACTTCACCATGGGATCAGTGACATCTCACGGGATGTAGCTTAGTGAGTAGAGTGATACAGCAATGGAAGGCCCTGGACCCAAGTAAGTGTATTGCAAGCAACAGAAGACTGCTGTGTGTGTGTAATGCCCCAGTTGCTATATACTGGTAGCTAGAGAGAACACATGGTGGTGGGTAGAGAATACATCAGGCTTAAACCCTGTACCTTGGGTTCAGGTGGCAAGAACCTGAATTCCCTACCCACCACCATTTGTAAAAAATTTGCAGATTTATGCCTCATATTTGTTCTGTTCTATTCCTCATAAAATCTGTGGTTTCTGTATTTTTGTTTCCTTACACAGTCAGTAGTGCAGTGGTGCACTGGTAGCATTGTTGCCTGACAGCTACAGGTTTTCTTGTTTGATTCTTGGCTGGGGTGCCTTCTGTGTGGAGTCTGCATGTTCTCCCATCTTACAAAGACATGTCTGGAGTGTTTCTCTCTGGGTCTCTGCTGAAAATTGGCTTTTGTTCCAAGTCAGACTTTCCTGGTTAACAAATGTTAAATAAAAATAACAGGCATTTGAATTTCAGACTTCATATTCTTCAGAAAGTACATGGTAACATAAAACCTTTTATTCTAGCAATTTTCTAAGTTTATAACATGGATATTTGAAATTTGTCCCTATTTTTGGGACTGTATTCCCCCCATTATTGACTTCATCCCGTTTTTTTTGTGCTAAGGTTGAGAGCTATGGTGAGAACTGAATTCACTGAATATGTTTGTGGGCTGTATTCCCCCATTATTGGCTTTGTTCAGGTGTTTTGTGCTAAGAGGTTGACAGCTATGGTGAGAACTGAATTCACTAAATGGTAGCCATTTAAGTTTCAGTCTGCCTGTCTTTCACAAAACAGATGATTTGGTGTAGTGGTATGTTGTTCTGACTGTTTTGCACAGGGTCCTGGGTTCAATACTTTGCAGTAAATTGTATGGTGGTAACACAGCATTTTTTTCTAGCAACGTTCCAACATTATACAAGCAATGTTTAAAATGTGTCCCTGGTTTTTGGGCTTTTGCCCCCCCCCCCAATAAATTTTGGCTTTTTCCAGATTTCTTGTGCTGCAAAGTTCAGAGATACAGCTGAGTGTCGAGTAGATTTTCCAAGAAGCTGAGAGCTGCATGGGAACAAAAGTTTAGTGCTGCTTATACTGAGTCTGCTTGCATTGTTAATAGCACAACAGGTAATGTACTTGGTTTTGATACAGAAGGCTGTGGGTTCTACTCCCACAGTAGGTAGATGCATTGTTGATACTGTACTGTGTTGTAAAGGGGGTGGACACTGCAGTCCTTTTGGTGAAGATACCTAGTAACTATGAACCTGTTAACAGTTTGCCATCCATTCCCTATTGCAATATTACTAGCTTATAATTTTTTAATGCAACATAGGCAATTTATTCCTCAAGGGCAACAGGCACTTTATTTGTAGATGAAACAATGAAATATAAAGTTGTTTGCTAGCAGCAACCTTTTCATTAGTTACATATTTCTTTAATGTGGAATTATTTAGGTTACTTTTACTTCTTCAGAGATTGTGCATATTTACTGATACTGGTGGACTGTAGACATTTGAGTAGACTTTTATGATGGAAATGTTCTGAACTGAGCAGTTTTGTCATTATTGGTGGATGCATTCTGTTTCATTGTTTACTGGAAAATGTTCAAAACAATAAATTTAAAACACCCTCTAACACCTGTACTGTATTGTACAAGGAATATAATTTAATACAATCAGGGAGGTGTATCAAAAGAGCACGTGTATGTTTCCTATGCAAAGGGCCTATGATTTGAAATCAGCCCAAAGTTAATCTTTATCTGCCACCGGCAAAATGTATTTTCTTTGAATGTGGATTAAAATGCTGTTTCAATGAATGTGAGTTTCAAGGGCAGAGAAGTTTTAATGCTAAGTCTATTTTCATTGTGAGACTGCATTGCTTTGTTTAGCAGATATCTATTAGTGTTTGTGCTGTAAAATGCAAAATAAAACTTTCAAATCCAAATCATTGCAGAAGTAAAGCAGTATGCACATTACAAGTGTTTATGGTAAATGGGGCAAAATAACAAAAGAATGGGACAGTGGAATGGCTGCAGGGGGGAGGCTCCATTTGACCATGATTTTGTGAGGTGGGGAAGGGCAGAAAACTCAAAGACAGCCCTGGCTGAACTATACCTCTCAACTGTCTAAATTTTTGCAAAATGAATAGATTTTTGCTTCTTATTTTTGGTTTGTTCCTCATAAAATTTGTGGTTTTCTGGCAAATTATTTAGGAATGAAGTTACTAAATAATGACAGACATTAAGTTTATGATGTCATAACATTCAGAACAATGCATGCTAAAGCAAAACCTGTTATTCTATCAACTGTCTTAAGTTTATACAAGAGCAATTTTTAGTACTGTTTGCATGTTCCCCCAATATATTTGGCCTTGTCCAGATTTCCTTCATTAAGAGGTTGAGAGGTACGTGCAAATAAATCGCTTTATAGAATTAGGAATATCCAAACCTCTCAACTGTCCCCAATTTTGGCTCAAAATGTTGCTCTCCCCCTAATAATCCCTGTGCAAAATGACAATTTTGGAAGAAAATGTGGAGGGCTTACAATTATAAATAACTGTAATGATCAGAGTTATAGATTACTTTTATTTCAGAAATGCATGTAGATTCTCTTGTTTTGTCAGCTGCTCAAGTTAACAGTACTAATATTAAAAAGGTGTCCCTTCTGTGACAGGTTCTCAGCTGTATTGTGTGACAATTTTATATTTTTGCATCAGATTTTTGGTCCGTTTTTCATAAAATTGTGGTTTTCTGGCATATTAGTAGCAAATCATTAAAGATTGAAGTTAGAAAATAATGGCAGACATTTGAGTTTCAGATTTCATACCCTTCAGAAAATTCATACTAATGCAAGACCTACTATTATTCTATTATCTTTCTAATTTTATAAGAACAATATTTAAAAATTGTCCTTATTTGTGGGCCTGTGTCCCACTTCTATGTATGACTTTGTCCAGATTTCATGCTCTGAGGTTGAGGTATGAGTGTCAGAGCCATCACCATCAGCCAGAGACATTTCAAATTGTGACATAGTTGTTGCACCCAACTCCCCCATGTAGTGACTCTGGATGTGTCCAAGCAAGGCAAGGAGCAGTTATGCAGTGTAGGTGTGCAGAGTATTCCACCATCCAAGGTAGACACAAGTATGGCAGCAGCTTTTCATCTGTCCTTGATTTTGCAGAATGTTCTGGTTTTCTGTCATATTTTTATACTGCTGATTTATGCTTCTTATTATTCAGAAAATGCATGCTGTTGCAGTGCCCTGTTGCTCTGTGTTTAATTAGCAATGCTTTAATGACCATCAGGTAAGCTTGTTGGAGATTGTAAGATACAAGTAAGCTTTAATAAGCATACTGTTAAATATTTACCAACATTGAAAGCCTTTTTGTTGTTGCCATGCAGAGAATATTTACATAACTAGATAACGTATAAGCCTTAGGTATTGAAATGCATATTACAGTATTTGTAAAAAAAGACAGGATTACAGTATTTTCAGAAGCTCATTACATTTGTTGGAGACTTGCAGTCATTTTTGCAGGCTTTACCCGTAAACTAAACAGAATGTCAGTCTATTATGTGTGGTCCATAACTTGTGTGCAATAATCCTTTAAGCAATTTATCTTGAGCTTGTTTCTTGTTTGCTGTTCATTTTTTACTTTGATCATGTCTTCCCCATGAAACAAGTAGATAGTTGTCAGGCAGCAAGTCTTTTGTGGATAAAAAACATTTTTACAAGTGGGGGTATCACAGAGATTGCTACTTTCAGCATGTTACTTGGTAATTTTATAAAGCTGAATATAAATTATAATTAGAACTTCAGTGCAAGGAGAAGTGGTTTGAGTTGAGTGCTGATTTTTTTTTATACTTGATTTTGACTGGCATTCCAGTAATGTATTTAAAAAGTAATTTATTTTTTCATGCCTCACAACCTTTGTATTTCCATCTAGATATTAAGTAAGCTATCATGTAGCCAATGTATTGAAATATTTTTTTCTACACTTCATTTTGTCTTGATTGCACTCTCATAATGACGGTTTGGCACCCAGGGCAGCGTATTTAATTAAAGTTCCAGTTGTTGTGGTTTTGAGTATAACTCCACCCCTTTCTAGTTGGCCACACCCCTTCCCATTGGCCCAACCCATTCAGCTGTCTCCTACAGCCCCCTTTAATTTGAAGTCACCAGCTGCCACTGGATTCTCACAAATATGGATGGGCAATTTCCTACGGTTTCTAATGCCAGTCTGGTTGATATGGGGATCCTGAGACAATGTAGCAACTGCCTCATGTGCATGGACAACCCTCTACTACTACTACTACATGGGAACACAATTTGTGACAGATGCAATTACATTAAGAACCTAGAGTCTATGCTGTCTCTCTCACAGGCCAGTATATCTGGCACTGAGAAGGTTTTCAACGGAAGCACCACACCTGCACAACATACTCCCACATATGTGGAGGACTTCAACAAAAACACACCCAGAGATGGCCTGAATCTGTCTTCCTTGGGCTTCAGGCTTCTGGCGAAGGCTCTTACCTCCACCATAGTGCTTTTTTTAGGCAATGCCATGAGGTCAAAGCTACCAACATGAACATTTCATCAAAATGCAAATGAAAGGTCATGCTGCTAAATGCTAGGAGTCTAAACATGAAACTGTACTCATTGCAAGCATTCTTAACCCTGGAAGATGCTGACATTTGTTCCGTCACAGAAATCTGGTTAAAAGCTGTGAAGAGCACCCCAGCCATACCAGATTACTCATCCAATCATACATTCAGACCCCGAACTGTGGGCAGCAAAGTAAAAGGAGTTGCAATTTATATTAAAAACATACATACCGCCAAGCTGGTCTAACAGTTATATGCACAGGAGACACTCCAGGTGCAGTTAACCATTGACAACACCCCTACTGAAATCATAGCTAGCTACAGGCCCCCAACTTTGACTCAAGAATCCCACTCCACCTATCTGGACCTTTTTGAATCTATAAAGATTCAACTCTTTACCCTGATCCCGGGCAACTTTAACTATCCAACCATAGACTGGAAGAACTTCTCATGCCAAAACACAGATGCTCAGAGATTCCTTGATTTCATCAATGCAAATGCCTTGGACCAGCTGGTCGACACCCCCACAAGAGGTGATAATATCTGGGACTTGGTATTGACCAATATGAGTAACCACTGCAGCATCCCTACAGTGTCATCCTCCCTGGTAAGATCCAACCACAAAGCAGTCACTTTCGAAGTCACCATCTCCCCCGACTGCCCCCCCCCCCAAGCTATGGTCAAACAAAAAAACTTCTCTAAAGCTGATTACAACCTCCTAAGGGAAGTTATAGACAGTTTAACAGCCCCCCCTCCATAGCAACTGGTACATATGCCAGAACAGTACAGAAGAGTGAATCTGTTTGGCGGATATCTGCAATAAATAAACTCTATAATAAAAGGAAAAAAAATGCTGTCCAGGACCAAGAAGGAGCAGATGCCTAATTGGAAACAATCTCTCCTTAGCCTGAACAAGCAAATAAGAGCACTAGTGAAATCCACCAAAGCAACTATGAGTCCACAATGTCCACATCTACTAAAGACACTCATAAGACTTTCTTCACATATGTCCCAATCTCAAAGGAAGCACTCAGATCTGCTCAGAACTGGTAGTCAAGGACACCACATACATAAACACTGTAGATATAGCCAACCTGCTGGCAGACAGGTTCAGTGAAAACTTCACCCCTCTGTCCCCCTATCAGTAAATCAGGACATCCCCAGCACCTAGCACCCTCCCCTTATCTCTAAGGAGCAAGTCATCACTGCCCTCTCAAAGGCAAAAAATACAACCTCTATGGGACTCGGTAACATCCCAGGCTGTATCCTACATGAACTCAGGCAGGAACTTGCAGCACCATTAGGCACCCTATTCAACCAAAGTCTGAGTACTGGCTTCATCCCTGCCAAGTAGAGGACAGACACTGTCATCTCTTTAAACCAAGGTGAAGCATCCACCAATCCAGGAAATTATAGACCCATCAGCTTTACTAGCCTGATCTGCAAGGTCATGGAAAGGATTATCAAGGACCTCATTAACAAGGACATTGGCAAACTCCAAATACTCGATCCCACACAGTCTGGTTTTGTCAAGGGGAGGTCATGCCTGTTAAAGTTGGTTGACTTCTTTGAGACAGTCACCAAAGCCATGGATGAGGGGAAGATGGTGCACACCCCCTACCTTGACCTGGCCAAAGCCTTCAATACTATTCCCCACTCAGGTATAATAGAGAAATTCTCTCAACTAAACATCAATACATATGTTACCAAATGGGCAGCAGACTGGATCACTGATAGAATCCACCTAGTTAAAATAGGAGAAGCCACCTCAAGCAGTAGACCCATAATGAGTGGTGTATCTGAGGGACTGGTCTTGGGGCCTAAGGCCAAAACTGATGGGGTATGTCTGATCATGTTTGCAGATGACTGCCAGCTGGGTGCTGTCATCAATTCCCCTGGTGATGTGGACTTCCTCCAAGAGGGTGTCACCCAAACAAATGACTGGTGCCAGAAACATGACCTCAAAACTTGAATGCCAAAAAATGCATCATCATCCCCTTTGAGGACAGTGACGTCCCTACAAATTATCACATTAATAACAAGGTCCTAAGCACAAAATCAGTTGTGAGGGACTTGGGCACCCAGGTTGATAGCAAACTGAATTTTAACCACCATATTGCCTCTGTTGGACAGAAAGATTTCTACATGGCTCACCTCATTAGTAAGGGACAAGGATTTATTCTTCCCTTATAAGACCCATTATTGAGTACAATGACCCTTTCAGCATGTACCTCGCAAAGAACACGCAGCAGCTGGATATACCACATATGTTTCTCACCAGGAGAATCCAGGGCCTCAAAATTCTACCCTACACA
The DNA here is from genome assembly GCF_019279795.1 of Protopterus annectens. Classification (NCBI taxonomy): domain Eukaryota; kingdom Metazoa; phylum Chordata; order Ceratodontiformes; family Protopteridae; genus Protopterus; species Protopterus annectens. The sequence continues at coordinate 981,357,003 of NC_056748.1, read as the reverse complement.
GATAGGCTAAAAGCCCTCTACCTCTACTCAGTCTCATACAGACTCCTCAGAGGTGACCTCTGTTTGGCATACAAAGCAATCTCAGACCCTGCCTTGATGGGACTACTGCATATCTGCAAGTCAAGCTGCACTAGAGTAACCCATACACGTGACCTCCACCTGGTGTGTGACATCAATAGGACTTGTTGGTGGGACAGATTTGAATCCCAGAGACTCCCCCTTCTGTGGAATAGACTCCCTCTCCACGTCAAGCAGAGTACCTCATTAACCCTTTTAAGTGAAAACTGGATAACTGGATGAGGAACAGAAAATACACCCCTGGGATTCCTCCTGTGTCCCTGCTGGACTATGCCATCTGTTGCTGACTTGTCAGAATATGGGCTAAATTCTTGGTTAGGCTTGTAAGGGCCTCAGGGCCAATAGGCTAGTAACTTCCTATGATCCTATGTTGCACCTAAAACAGCTTGTGTTGGACCTCACATACACATTTTGCAGATGAAAGTGTGTGTAAAAATATTTATATAGGCATTTCAAGTAAAAAAAAAAATATGAATTTTTCTTGCTTTGTGGCTTCTGATCATGCCAAATAGATTTGCTTAAATGTTTTAGTGATATTTACCCCCAGTATTCACTCCATCTTTTTATCATATCATCCAAAGGCTTTCCAAGATTATTAAGTAATGCTTTATAAGCACTATATAAGAATATGTGCAGAAGCTGTCTTAGATCTGACTCCCACTAATAGGTCTGTTATATCACTACCTGTTTTTTCCAGATTTCTCTGTTCTAATTTGTTTTTTTTATGAAGGCTCTTAATCCTTCTTTTGCCAATCTATTCCTCTTGAAATCCAGAATTTTCTTTAATCTCTTCCCAAACTAATTTCTTTCCTTGATTGTGTGATTGTGCAGCTGCTCTTTCCTCTTGTCCCTCCATTCTAGTTGGTTATATTCCTTTCTCACTTTGGGCTTAGCTTTTGGAATCCAAGAGACAGTAATTTCTACTATCTTTCTTCAGTTCTTGTTTTATTACTATTCTTCTCCCTTTATCATAAGCATAACATTCAACCTATAATCTACTGTCCATTTGCCTATCCTGTGACCTTATCCTTGCTCTTCTCTGGATAGGATCCCATTCCCCCCTGCAGTTCCACCATTCTTTCTGCTGGGAACAATGCTGCAGTTTCTGAATATATAACTCAACCTGACCTGAGCAGCCTCAAAATATCTCTGAGCATGCCCATAGCCCCCTTTTCACATGGAAGAATCTGTTTTTCTCATCCCAGTCTGTTTTTTTTCCCTTCTTTTTATTTAATTAATCTAAATCTTTTGAGTTTCTAATACCATGACGGGAATGGACCCCATTCCTAATCAAAGTATGATTAAAGTTCATGAAATTAGTATTGTTTCAATCTTTGATGCCAGCAAGAAGTGCTCTTTGCAGCACCTGCAATGTGCCCAGTAATGACTCCTTCTGCAATTCATAAAGACTTACAAGAATTGGTAACATATCTAAATATGATTGTAGATTCTTTTTGATATGACCCATTGCTCCTAATACTGTTGGAACTGTCAGGGTATCTTTCTTCCACACTGCTTTTATTTCTACCTGCAAATCCTGATATTTTATGACTTTGTGTCTCTCTGCATGCGAGACTCTATAGTCACTGGGTGTAGTGATTTCAATGATCAATGCTACTTTTGTCTTCTTTTCACAGACCACTATATCTGGTTTTCTCGCATCTGTCTTTTGAACTGTTGGTAGAGAGTGAGCCCATGTGATTTAGACTTCATCATTTTCTATGATATTTTATGGCTAAAGTTTCCAATGTTTTTCAGCTACTTCAATATTACAATGTTTGCACAATCCCTAGTGCAACAGTCTTGCCACATTATTATGCCTTTCAGTATAAAGTCCTTCTGCCATTAGTATACACAACCAGCAACAAGGTATGCAACTGTTTCCAATTCTGTTTTACAAAATCTATATTTGTCTGTTTCTCCCACACGTTCATTGGACTTTGTAAACCAGTGTGTACGTAGTCCACTATCTTGGGCTGCCAATATTAACCTTTCATCTTTTGCTTTGAATTTGCCGCTCCTTAACCATTCCTGCATTTGATCCTGATCAACATAAAGTTGTTCCAGGAGTTTTCTATACTTGCAACTATATTTATGCATTTTCTACATCTTGCCTTCTCATCTGATCCTTCACCTTATATTCTTTCTTTTGTTTTTGGCATATTCAGTTGCAGCCTGATTGTTATCTACTTCTGGTTTGATTTCCATTCAAGCCTGACGTCATTATGCTTCTGCTAGACTAAGAAGGGAAGTTATCTTAGATTTATTCTCCTCATGTTTCAAAACTTTCATTATGTTTGGGTCTTGTGAGGTCAGCAGATATGTATGCAGTCCCATGACTGCAAATCTATTTATGTAATCAATTTCAAGGAGACCCATACATCCTTTGGAATGGGGAATATATAATCTTGGTATGCTCTGATTTTTATAACTCATTTGATGAGCATGAAACATCCTTCTTGTTTTCCTGTCTAATCTATCCAACACCTTTTGGGGCCAGTCAATCACTCCAAACTGTAAGTTAGGACAGGAAGAGCAAACTGATTTATAGCTTGAGCTTTGTTCCTAGATGTCAACACTGTTTTCAGGATTAATTTAAGTCTTCTAAAATATTTCTTACTGAGTTTTATTCACATTTGTTCATGTTGTATTGTTGATCCTTCATCAATTCCCAAATATGTATACACTCCTTCTTGCTCAAGTTCTTTTATATGACATTCTTGCTCCAAACTGTTGTTTTCTTGGTGCTGCAGCTTTTCTGCTTTAATGGTTACTTTTGCACATTGATCAAGACCACGTAACATTCTTATATCATCTGAGAAAAGTTTTAACTACTTGCAGTTGTGCTTTCAGTTCCTCATCTGATCAGCTATACAGTTTTAAATCATCAACAAGGAGAAGATGAAGTCATTACACTTTGTTGCTTTCTGGGAGACAGATAATAGCCATGACCTAATCTGCAAGGCAGAAGAGCAGTGGTGACAGAGAGTCACCCTGGAATACCCCCCTTTGGATTTTTATCCTTGGAATAATAATTTGTCCTTTAACATGATTTTAACTGCAAAGTGGTTTGCCACTGTTTCATGGTCACTGTGATGTAGTTTCTCAGTGTAGCATGTATCTTATACATTTTTAAGCACTGTTTTATCCATGAATGTGGGATACTGTCAAATGCTTTTTTGTAGTCTATCCATGCCATACTTAGAATCATCCCCTTTTTACAGTTCTCCGCTATGACTTTATTTAACAGCAAATGATCCTTTGTTCCATATGCCTTTCTTTTATTACACCTTTGTTCTATTGCCATAATTGAGTTTTCTTCTAAATGACTATAAACTCTGTCAGCATCAATTCCAGTGTATAGTGTATACATCTTCAGAAGACAAGTTATTGGCCTATAATTTATAGGGTAGCTTGCAGGTTCACTCTTAAGTTCAAGCATTGTTTTTCCTGTTGTTAGTCAGACTGGTGTCTGTTTGAGGTGCGCATATAAATATTTCTTACTCATGGCTAAATCTTTGTGCAAAGATGTTAGTACTTTTAGCCAGAAGTTAGGTACTGGGCCTGGGGGTTTCCAATTAGAGGCTTTTCTTAACTTTGTTTCAATCTCTCTGTCTGTTACTTCATCCCATTTCAAATCCTGTACATTTGAACTTCTTATTCTTTCTTTTACTTAACATCTTTATTATGTTCCACAGGATCTTCATAAATGCTTCTCCAAAATGTAACTACTTGTTCTTTTTTTTTTTTTTTGGTGGCCCTTCAATTCCTTTTACCTTGTTTCCCAGTTCCCTATAAAACTTTTTTGGGGCATCAGTAAATTGTTTATTTTGTACTTTCCCTTTATATTTATGTGTGTATCTTCTAAGTTTTTCTGCCTGTGCTCATATTGTTAGTTTATTATTTGTGATAGTGCATGATAAATTCTGATCCATTATAATACTGTGCATTGCTTTTATCATGTCTATCTTTCTGAGTATTTTGGTTGATCTGTTCCCTCTTCTATACTCTTTTAACAGTGACACTTCTTGCCTTAATTACTTTATAGTTTTCTCTATTTGATACTTCAATGGTGGCATTCAGTTTTTCCCCATCCTTTCCCTTACTACCCTGTGTTATTGTGGTAGGACTTTATATGTCTGCAGAGTAATGTATCTTATTTACTTATGTTATATCAAATGAATCTCTATGGACAGTCCTAATTACTGTGTTTATTTGTTTTATCAAACTTCTAACTTTTTGGGTTTTACTGACCTTCTGCAGTCTATTTCTTTCATTGATCTTAATATGTCTATCCATCTCTATTAAATCTAGTAACTCTTCTCTCAGATAATTTTCTTCTAAACTGACAGCACATTCTTTGTTCATCATTTCCTGCATGCATTCTATAGAAAGTTCCAGAGATTCTTCCTGTGCCATGTTCTCTTCCGTTTCACCCTGTGTCAGCTGTTGCTCTTTCATATGGGAACTCACTGTTCAATCACTCTATGGCATTGACTCTGTCAGAGTTGTCACAGTTTCCCATTCTTTCCCTTGCTGTAGAGCTCCAACTGAATCTTTGTACTGGTTTCCTATGGGAGGCTCCAAATTATCTTCATTTGTCAACTGATTAGATGCATTCTGCTCCATTGATTTCTCATTAGAGTGTCCATTGCTGTATCCTGCTGTGCTGTTATCTGAGTTAAATTTTATACACTAAATCCTTCACTTTGCAGGTAATGCATAACCTCAGTTTCTGTTTTTTAACTTCTCCAGTACTAGTCCTCTTTTCTACTTTTCCTATATGTCTTCTTATTTTTTGTATTGTAAAATTTCCCATATCCAGATATCTTTGCTTGCATTTCTCTTCAAATATCTTTGGTGCTGCTCTTTTTGCATTGATTAGTTTTGTTTTCTCCTTTGCATAAGTGTTGCACCATATTAAATCTATTTTTCTTTCCTATGTCCCTGTTTTTTCTTCAGATGTCTCCTGCTGCTCTTGCGTCTCCTTACTTTGGGACTTGTTGTCCCATCATACTTTTTGGCATTTACTTCTTAGAAGTCAAGGCCAATGTCAGTTGTTTCTGGCTGACTAAATTTGCAGATGATTGCAAATTAGGAGCTGTCATTGAATCTCATACTGACACAAATATTCTGCACGACGGGCTGCCACAAACAACTGGTGTCAGAGTCACAGACTAAAGCTAAATGCCAAGAAATGCATAATATATCCTTTGGAAGTCATCCATCCCTGGTAACTATCATATTGATAATACACCCCTTAGAGTTGACCCAGTGGTCAGGGACTTAGGGACACACATAGATAATAATCTAGCCTTTGATCATCACGTGTCTACAGTGGTGAGGAAATCATTCTATGCTGTGCAACTTATAAACAAAGGTATGGCATCTAAGTCCAAGGAAATAATTTTTCCACTGTATTCAGCATTCATCAGACCTATAATTGAGTACAATGCCCCCTTTGGTGTGTAACTAACCAGGCGTATCCAACAAATGGAACATCCACAGAGGTTCCTCACTAAAATAATACAGGGCATAAGTAATATGTCCTATGCAGACTGCCTCAAGGCCCTATCCATGAATTCTGCTTCCTACAGGCTTTTGAGGGGAGATCTATGCCTGGCATACAGGGCATTGTCAGATCCCACTCTGAAGGACCTCCTGCATATCCACAAAACAAGCAGTACCAGAATTACCCATTTTAAAGACTTAAACCTTGCCTGTGATAAAAATAGGACCTGCTGGAGAGATAGGTATGTATCCCAGAGACTACCCCGTCTATGGAACAGGCTCCCCATCCATGTGCAGCAGAGTTCCTCTCTATTCCAATTCAAGTTCAACTTGGACAATTGGATGGGAAACCAGAAATTCATCCCTGGTTTGGCACCTATGTCTCTGATGCAAACAGGTAATCTGTACATGGTTCATCTCCCAGGCCCATGCTTATACTTATTAAGGGTATCCGAACTTGTCTCAGATTTGGGATGCATGGCTAGGCTTAAAAAGGCTCTTGTGGTTGTTAGCCTAGTAAACACCTATGAACCTATGAATCTGTACTGTGATATGGCCTGTGTTAGGCTTTCTACACTAAATCCTTCACTTTGCAAATATGCCGTAACTTCAACTTCTATTTTTTTATTTCTACTTGACTAATCTGTTCTACATTCCCTCTTTGTGAAATTTTCCATTTCTGGATGGCTTTGCCTGTATTTCTTGTTGAATATCTTTGGGGCTGCCTTTTTTATGTTGATTAATTTGGCTTTCTCTTTTGCATAAATATTGCACCATATCAGATCTCTCTTTCTTTCCCATGTCGATATTTCTTTTTTTTTTACCCTTCAAACATCTCGAAATTTTGTTCTTTAAATTTTCGCTCTTCCTCAGCCACTAGAATAAAAGAACATTACTATAACATTAGAAAACAAGACAAGACAAATGCTTTTTATACGCATACTATCATCTGTCCTACATATAATACATTTTTGTTTTCTGTGCTGGAACAAGGAAGTCACGATTTCAGGAGTGGCAATTTCAAAATAAATCTTGAACAAAAGGAGCTTTATGGCAGATTAGACTTAATTCAGACAAAAAAATGGTATACATGATGCTGTCAACATTAAATGTTTTTTGAAAGACTGTAGAGTCTCTATAAGGAAATAACTTCCTGAGTTCAGAAATTTTATTGAATAATTGTGTAATTCTTTAAGTGGAAAAATTAGTTAATTGGTGGAGAAGTATTTCAAAACTGTTTATAAAAGTGATGTTGAGTATGTACATTTTATTCTGAAGAAGTCTGGTTATGAAAGCGTGGATTAAAAGTTTTATTACGCTAATATTGTATGGATTTCACTCTGTTTTTCCTGCATCTTCCAATCTGTTTTTTTATTTTTTGTGGTTATTCAGGAGCATTTCTGCAATTTTGGTGTTGTGGCAACTATTCAGGAATGTCAGCTTCTTAAAAAAGGTGGATGTAAACCTCCCTTTTCCCAAATCTTTTGAAATATTATTATACAGAAAGTTAGCACTTACAGAATCTGCACTGTATGTAAATTTAGAAAAAATGCAGGTTGTTCTAAATCATTAAGCAAATTATTCTTTCATTACTACTTTTAGTATATTTTCTTGTTTTGAATATGCTTTTTATACTAAAGTTGACAAACCCCAGGACTTAATAAAATCTGTGTAGACATAGTGTAGAGCCTACATGGAATGGTACCATGTCCATGCATATTAATCATGGTGCGTTGCCGAGGGAGAACCAAGGAACACAGTTATTGGATCAGTGTAGTTAGTTTAGTGAAAGCTGTGTCCGCAGATGGGTAAGACACTCCTTCTCTGAACTGAATAATTTTAAGGGGTCCATTTTATATTATGGCCGATATGTGGATGACCTGTTCCTTGTTTGGGGAGATGCCTTAGAGGCTTTCAGTCAGTTTGTACAGTATTTGAAGAGTACCACTAGCTTTCTTCGATTCACCTATGATTGGTTGAATGAGTGCATCTCATTTCTGGATGTAATGATTTGTAAAACTTTGGGAGGTTTGTACACGAGGCAGTATGTAAAACCTTGTAAAATCAACAATGTTCTGCATTCTCAGAGTATGCATCCCAAACATGTGAAGCGAAATGTTCTTAGAGGACAGTTTTTTAGAACAGCTAGGCTGAATACAAAAGACAGTGAAATGTATGATTCTTTTCAGACTTTAACAAATAGCCTGTTGAATATATGATAGCTCAGATGTCTCTGTTGTACAGAATGATATGATTCTGTTGAGAAATACTCAGACTAGACCTTATTTTGAGGAGCGGGTGGAACAGTCCACCTCTCCCAGTTTTTCACATATTCAACCCACACGTATAAGTCTTACTTACTCCAAGGACTCAGGTTCTATCTGTGAGATAGTTAGAAGACATTGGAAGGTTTTTGTCTCAGATGAAAAATGTAGGGGGTTGCTAGGTGTCTCCCCTTCCTTCTGCTTTAAGAATCATCCATCTATTAAGAAGATGCTGTGTTATAAATCTTTGACCAAGCAGAATAGGAAAGTTGTGAATGAGAGAATAGGTACATACCCATGTCATCACTGTAATGTATGTAAATACATTAATACTTATGATCAGTTTATACATCCAGACACAGGGCGAGTATTTAATGTCAAACTTTATGCTGATTATGGTAGTTAAAATGTGGTTTATTGTGCCTCTTGTGAGGTTTGCAAATGTTTCTATGTTGACAAAACCAATCGCTCCTTCAGAGACAGGATCAGAGAGCATCTCTATAGTATAAATAGAAGCGATGAGAGGAATGCGTTGTCAAAACATGTAAAAGCTGCAGAATGTAATCACTGGTTTAAATTCATGGTTTTAGAGATTTATGTGCCAGGACCTAGAGGGGTCGATGTAAGGACACAAACAGAATGTGATGAAATCAAATGGATGCATATATTCTGAGCTACTGATGGGAAAGGGTTAAGTGACGTTATTCCAATTAATCCAGTATTGAGGTCACGTGACTCAAGACACTGAATTATAAATGCGGCTTGTTATATGTGTTTTAGTTGGATCTGATGAAGTACCTAGAAGGTATGAAAGTGCTCATCCTTGTTTTTTAAAGTTTTATTCCGTGTTTATTATCTGTGTTTTATTAAACGGACTTTGTTTTACATCTCTCTGCCTACCAGTTTTCTTCTTTTTTGATAATTTTTGCCTTTTCACTGGTTGCTCTTCTCGTTTTGGATTACTTGTTTTCATTTAAAGAGCATGGCAGAGAGCATTTGAATGGGGTAGATGCTACTCCAGGAGCTAATCAAGACAGTGTATTTTTTGAACAGCTTGATCGTTTGCTAGGGGTGAACAGTAATCCCCTATTTTCTGTGGATATGGGTCAATCAGAAGATGATTTTACTGAAACAGCAGAAACTGACACCTATGAATGTTTTTTTTCAAACTTTCTGTTCTGTAGAGAACAGCCTCTATTGTTTTAAGAGGCTTCAATGGCAAAGGAAGCACTTTGAAACATGCCTACAATACAAAGTGATTCCCAGAGGCTTGCGGGTATGTCAAATGCCCACATAGGGGAATTTTCTACCTGACCTACTTAAAGAATGGCAGAACTACTATTTAGCAGTTAATGCCGGATATATACGCCTGCTGCTCAGATATTTTGCACCTGTTGAAAGCAGAATACGAGCCGAAGTAATGGACACTATTTCTGAGCTTAGTTCTTCAGTAGACTTCATGCCTTATAGGTATAAGCTGGATGAGCATTTTGCAGATATTGCAGAGTACGACAAGCATTTACTTGATGTCAAGAAGTAAAAATTGTATAGTGATATGAAAGACTTCAATAGCGGACATCTTTTTGCCTGGTCTGATGAAAGACGTCCTTTCTGCGAATTAGAATGCACCAAGGCTCACAAGGAAGTAAGTTCATCCAATAGCGAGAAGGCTTCAACAGCAGGGGGAAGTGCTGCAATGACAACACGAGTTGAACAACTACGAGCTGCAACAGCTGATGTGTTGTCAGATAACCTGCAAAGCCTTTCAAGTGGTTTTACTGTTCTAACAGGGTCTGGTCTGGATAACAGTGTCGGAAATATGATATAGAGCCAAATTACACACCCAGGGCTGAGTGAACGTGTTAATGGAGCCGTTGAGAATGGGAGTGATCCATCAGCTATAAAACAGCCTTTTTTACTGCTGAAAGCACTGGAGCTCCTGAGAACGAAGTAGAGAGGGAGGTCTACAAGCCAAGACAGGAACTTGAAGAAGCGGCAGTACACACAGGAACAGGTAGAGACAGGTCCTGCAGTTCCGAACAAAATTCGAAAGGTTTGATTTTTAATCTTTCTTCAGTCATTCTAACACCTGAACAGAGTAATGTATTAAACCATGGACTAAGTTTTATACCTGCTGGATATTCCTCACTTAATGATGTACTGACTGACCTTAAACTCTTTGTTAGAAGTATGTCATTGAAGTTGTTGTATGGTAACAGAGAGAGTTCCAATGTTCCTGTCTATAGAAAACCTATTGTTTTTACACCTATTAACATCCCTTTAGTAGAAGCCTTCTATAAGTTGTGTGTAGATGACATTTATAACTATTTTTCACACTCTTCAGGCAAAGATTATAATAACCTAAGTAAAAATGAATATTCTTCCTTACCGGACGTAATGAAACAAGATGATATCTGTTCCCCCCCCAACTGATAAAGGGGGCAGTATAGTAGTTATGGATGTGTTATGGTACCTGAATGCTCTGAATATGATGTTGAATGATGAAAAAATATATGCCATGGTGAACTGAGGTATTGAAATTGGTAGATAGAATACAAGAGAGCATTGAAGGTTTGTTAATGGAAGGTGTGACAGACAAAAATCTGTATGAATATTTTCTTGTTGAGAATGCAGTAATACCCAAAATCTATGGGCTACCCAAGGTACATAAAGATCAAGTGAACCCACCCATGTGACCGATAGTTTCTGGTAGAGGGTAGGCCACAGACCCCATGTCAATATATGTAGAAAATCAGCTCTGCCCTGTAGTCAATGGGATAGGAAGCATTTTGAAGGACACTAAGGATTATTTAGGTAGTTGTATGACTGTTCTGCTGTGGAGTATCGAAAAGATGTTCTATTGGTGACCATGGATATATCCTCCCTTTTTACTTGTATTCCCAATGATGCTGGCATTGACAACATCAGACAGTTTTTAGGTTGAGACCCTGCCTATAACGGCAACAAAATGTATTTGATTTGCACATTACTAGAGCTTATACTGGGGAACAATGCTTTTGTTTTTGTGGATAAGTTTTATATACAAAACACAGGGGTGGTCATGGGCACAGTTTGTGCTAACAGTTACACCAATATGGTTCTGGCTGAGTGGGAGCTACAATATGCATTCTCTGAATTGAATAATTTTAAGGGGTCCATTTTATATTATGGCCGATATGTGGATGACCTGTTCCTTGTTTGGGGAGATGCCTTAGAGGCTTTCAGTCAGTTTGTACAGTATTTGAAGAGTACCACTAGCTTTCTTTGATTCACCTATGATTGGTCAAATGAGTGCATCTCATTTCTGGATGTAATGGTTTGTAAAACTTTGGGAGGTTTGTACATGAGGCAGTATGTAAAACCTTGTAAGACCAACAATGTTGTGCATTCTCGGAGTATGCATCCCAAATATGTGAAGCAAAATGTTCTTAGAGGACAGTTTTGTAGAACAGCTAGGCTGAATACAAAAGACAGTGACATGTATGATTCTTTTCAGACTTTAACAAATAGCCTGTTGAATAGGGGTATGATAGCTCAGACGTCTTTGTTGCACAGAATGATACGATTCTGTTGAGAGATACTTGGACAGACCTTATTTTGAGGAGCGGGTAGAACAGTCCACCTTTCCCAGTTTGTCACATATTCAACCCACACATATGAGTCTTACTTATTCCAAGGACTCAGGTTCTATCTGTGAGATAATTGGAAGACACTGGAAGGTTTTAGCCTCAAATGAAAAATGTAGGGGGTTGCTAGGTGTCTCCCCTTCCTTTTGCTTTAAGAATCGTCTGTCTATTAAGAAGATGTTGTGTTATAAATCTTTGACCAAGCAGAATAGGAAAGTTGTGAGTGAGAGAATAGGTACATACCCATGTCGTCACTGCAATGTATGTAAATACATTAATACTGATGATCAGTTTATACATCCAGACACAGGGCGAGTGTTTAATGTCAAACTTTATGCTGATTGTGGTAGCCAAAATGTGGTTTATTGTGCCTCTTGTGAGGTATGCAAATGTTTCTATGTTGGCAAAACCAACCACTCCTTAAGAGACAGGATCAGAGATCATCTCTATAGTATAAATAGAAGTGATGAGAGGAATGCGTTGTCAAAACATGTAAAAGCTGTAGGATGTAATCACTGGTTTAAATTAATGGTCCTAGAGATTTATGTGCCAGGACCTAGAGGGGGCGATGTAAGGACACAAACAGAATGTGTTGAAATCAAATGGATGCATGTACTCCGAGCTACTGATGGGAAGGGGTTAAATTATGTTATTTCGATTAAGCCAGTATTGCGGTCACATGACCTAAGATACTGAATTATAAATGCTGCTTGTTATATGTGAATTAGATGGATCTGATGAAGTACCTAAAAGCACCCATCCTTGTTTTTTAAAGTTTTATTCCATGTTTATTATCTGTGTTTTATTAAACAGACTTTGTTTTACATCTCTCTGCCTACCAGTTTTCTTCTTTTTTGATACACTTTTGCCTTTTCACTGGTTGCTCTTTTTGTTTTGGATCTAAAAATAGAAACTGGATGCATTTAATTATTTACTTAAATGTCATGTTTAAGCATAGCTGAGTGGGTTTGCGTGGTGCAGCACAGTGCTCAGCAGTGCTTATAGGTACCTGAGAGGTATTTGTAAAGGTATAACAGAATGTCCCATGTCCACATAGCTAAATGGGTAGAGTTATGGCCTCATGAGCAGTAGGTGCAAGGATTGAATACATAGAAGGGAAAATAAGCATTTGTGTTTGAAATACAAATTATGCCAATTATTTTTAAATTCTGGCCCACTGCACTCCACTAAGCTCTTGAACGACCTGCTAAGACCTGCTAAACACTGCATAAATGCAATAACAGGTGAAAATGTTTATGCACTGCTCGGCTCTGCTTGACTAGTTTGCACACTGCTAAGCATACGGGTCTTCAGGTTTTCACACTGCTGAACTGAGCTACGCTAGTTTGCCTGCTAAGTGATGCACTGCATTTTTAAATGTTGTCCAATGGCATGTAAGAGTGGGAAAACAGACTATATTAAATCAAATAGGGGGGAATACAGCATAATCTGTTGGAGTTCTGTGTCTGAAGGATACTATGGCAGGGATACTATGGCAGGCGTTGGTGAGGATTTGTGTCTTCAGGCACAGGGATGGGGCATCCTGGAGTCCAGGGTCATAGTCAGACTCTTTGCAAAAAAACATGAAGGCTAGCTTCTGCAGGGAGGTTACCAGGGCTCAGATTGCAAGGCAGAGGCCTGAGATCTGCTGGCAAGGGACCTCACCAGTGCAACTGGTATCTCTCACATAGGCAGCAGTGTCATCATTACTATGACGACCTGAAGAGATGTAAGGGGGATCTTTTAGATACATGGGTCCAAGAATTTTGGGCAGGGGATGTCTCATGTGTATATAAGTACTTTTATCGCTGTACCACCAATATCTAATCTGAATGTCTGTTAAACTGGTATGCATAATGGTGTTCTTCTTTCCTAATAGCTGCAGAGGAAAGGGCTCACAACCTCCCAGTGCATGCCAGGTGCTTTGCCAGGTTGCAGCGTGAGTGTGGTGAGTACAGATGTATTATGCTAACTATAGTCAAATAAGCAAGAAAGAGTAAAGCATTAACTGCAGTTAGGTATATAAAGTAAAGATTGTATTGCAATGAATGTGGACTTAGAGTTGTAATGCAATAAGTGAATTCTGCCAACTGTAGTGCAATAAGCAGGGAAGAGTAAAGCATTAACTGTAAGAAAATATTGACAATAAAGTTTCTAGTGCAATAAGTGTGGAATTAGAACTATATTGCAACATCTGTATAATCACAACTGTTGTGCAATAAAAACTCCAAATTATTCCAGGAACTGCATGAAAGTATGACCAATAAAGTCTGTTATGCAATAAGTGTGGAAGTAGAACTGTTTTGCAAGAAATGTATTATGACAACTGTTCTGCAAGAACACATCAACCAATACAATTTATGCCAAGGTAAATTTGTACATCAGGAATGTCTTGTTTTAACCACTGCAGTTGAGCTGTATGTATTCAAGCTGTGAGTTAAGGTGCTGTAGTCAAGTATAACAGTGTAATGGCTGTAGACTGCAAATATAATGGCTGCCAAATGAATTGTTTAACACATATAGTATCGGTCAATGCTGATTCTAGGCCACTATTGTTCACATAATGCTCTGTCATCCATAAACAGCAGTTAAGCAAGGTATATGGGTGAGGTAGCCCATGCCATGATTTGATATTGTTTGTTGACTCCACAGATATTTAAACCCACTAACAATATATTGTGTACACCTGCAGTGTATATGGTAATGTATATGTTGCCTACTATCTCTGTCATGCTTGTTCGTCATGCATGTGTGTTCTACTGTCACTGCAGGCTAGTATAAAACTGTAGTAGTACTGTGAGGTCATATTTTGTTTCCAGGTAACCTCTAGGTAAATACCAGTCAATCAGTATTCTGCAGTGACTCAGAAGCTCAGTTTGTTAAATGCACTTTATAAGATACATTTTGGCACACACAGAGACCAGGGTTCGAATCCAGTGCTAGGTTTCACTACATAATGCTCACAACTTCCCTTTCCAGAGGAACTACAGGTAAATGGATGAGGTAGCCCATAGTATCAGTAAATAATTGTGTGTTTAGATGTCGCAGATTGTTTGAATCATTAGCAAGAATGTGAAAATACAGCATAAAGTAAAGGAAATAAATAGTAATAAAATAAAGTGAAATAAGTGACATGCATTCTTGGTATGGCTGCATGTGTGGGGGTGTCTGTAAGAATGTTTCTGCAACCAATTCATACATGCCATTCAGATATCCTCTGCAATCACTGCTATTGGGTTCTATCTCCATGCCTGCCAAGCAAGGCATGATAGTTGTTTAGTTTCTGAACTGTACACATACATCTCTCAAGTCTAATGTTGTCCTGTAATGTACTTAGTAGTGTGTAATCCCTCTGTCACAGATTTATCATTGACGTGATTTCCTAAATAGAAAAGTACCAGTACATCACCCCACAGTACACTTTGTTAGTTATATAGGTCCACCTGATGTGCACATGTTCTATGTAGTTGTGTACCTGTAGTTGTTACTGTTTGGCCCATGCTATCCCATGCAGATAGCTTGAGAGGTATGTATATGCTACAGCAGCTATAGGGGACTTGTACACAAAGAAAGGACAGACGAGTAGAGTAGTTAGAAGTACTGTTGTCAAGTATATAGCCAATAGTAACACTAATGCCCTGCGTTTTTCTCTCTCCCCACCCCTTATCTTCATTTATTTGTTATTGTTATTCATTGGTTATGGTTCACTATTAACATATGTTGTTACATTAATCTGTATTCTGGGGCATGTATTATTGTTATGTATTATAATATTTGCATATTAACATATCTTGTTGAATTACCTATTTTGTTGGCCTTATGCCATAACTGTTACTGGCATGCTGTTATTATACTGACTGTTCTGTTATTTATTGTTGTGTCTCACATAATATGCATTGTTATGTACTTGGGTTATTTCCACTTTTTTGGCATGCTATTACTAACAATATGTTTTCTTCATAGCTAACCTATACTTATTGATATACCTCCATCACCACAGCATGTCAGGGTAGGCCGGTTCCTGGAGATTTGCCTACCCTACCTCAACTGGCCATGGCACTGGGTCCTGGCACATTTGGGACTCAGGCCAGTGGTGCCCCCTCTGCTCCCCCTGCACCACCTGCGGCATCACATGGAAATGACTCAGTGGACAGGACCTAACCTCCCCTGGGAGTGGTGGTAGTCACCCAACAGCAACTACTGGCCATGGGGCACAGGATCATTCATTAGAGCTATGAAAGTCATCTGTGCCAGATTGAGGGCACATTTGCCACCCTGCTGGGGCAGGCTGGCTCAGGCACCCAGTGTCTAGTGCAGCTACCTTCAGGGTAGTGAAGCAGTGTTGACTGCCCATGGGTGGGGACCTCAGTCATGCTGCTGCCATCTGGCGGAACATGCATCTCTGATTCCACAACAGCCTCCCCATCCAAGGTGTTTACCTCCACATGTGTCACACACCACCCCTGTATGTGGTCTTGTCTGTCTTGTATGTCTGCTATTGCATCCTCTCCTACCCAACTGACCTCCCCACAATTACCTATGTCCCTTCCTCAACATTCCACTCTCTCCTTTAAAAAAAAATGGGTGCTTGTCCCACAAAACAAAAATTGCCCCATACATAGCTCTCCATTTTGCACACATGTCCACTGGACACAACTAACCTTGTCCAATTGGCTTGATAACACATTTATGTTGTCCTCACTCCTCTATCTGGGGTTTGAGAGTCCAAATTCATCTACAAAATCTGTCAAAATGCACAGCTGTTGCTGTACAAAAAATGGATAGCTATGGTTCTTTCTTACACCCTTCCTGCACATCCCTACCTACTGTTCACTATGTTTTTCCCTCTGCTTGCCCCATTTCACCACTGTCATATCACCCCCTTTTTCTTTTCTTGATATCTTTTTAGTGTGGGTATGTGTGGATTTGCAGGAAACAACACTTTGCAATGTGCCACTTTGCTTAGCTCATATTAAATGAGCTTTAAAGAGCTTTAATGTCAATATGTGTCCATTTCATTGTTACTGTCATGTAGAAAATAAACACCTCTGTCAAGTCTTGACCCCAGGCCCTCTCAACTATAGCATAATACATTAACCCACTCTGCTACATAGGTTTTAGGTTGCATAGGTGTTTCCAGCAATACATACTGACTGCTATCCACTGTCATTAAGCATGTCTATGATATATAAAAGCAATGGGGAAAATAGGAGTGTAGCTTGGACCCTGGTGCAATAATACACCAGGGAACAGCCAAAGACATACCAATGGATGTACATGAGAACTGTGATAGCAGGTATATGTGCCCTTTTGTCAGAAACTTGTAGAAAGACACCTGCTAAGGCACCAATGGCAAAGTACATGTGCAACTAGGTCCCTGGTGCAGAAATGCAACCATATAAAGCAACACACATACTCATGGATGGAGAAATGTCTCTCACAGCTTGTATATGTGCACATATATCTTGCAAATTCATAGACTTTTGCAGTGGCTTAGTAGCTGTGTCTGTTAAATGCCTTGCATGCAGTACATTTTGCCAAGCACAGTCCTGGGTTTGATTCCAGTGTTGTGACACACTTCAATTACATTATTATTCAGACAGCAAGTAATGACTGTGTCTTGTAGTGTTAATCCCCACAGTTTCCTGCTACTTAATTAACTGCTACCCAGTTTTGCAAGATAAAGGTCTGTAGGCAGAGATACAATGCACATATCCATATCTCCTAACTATATGTTGCTTATCACTCTGTTATTCGTACTGTTGCAAAACAGATGTATGTTACGTACATGCACTGATTGGACTATATAGAATACCGTTACCCTGGCTTTGCAGTAATGACAGCCCTGACACAGCTGCCACAGTTACACATACAGCATGCTGTCTGACAAACAGTTCACACTCCCCCCTATGTGTTGTAGGCTGAAGCAGCAACTGCAGACTGTAGCATACATAGCTATATGTAAAGGTAGCTGCTACAGACCTACCATACCTCCCAACCCCTGAGAGCAAGAGATCTGGACACAGTCATACTTACTGGAGGGGGGGGGGCAAAGACCCAGAGATAGGGACATGTTCAACAGTTTGCCCCTACAAAGATAGTAGGTTGATAGAATAACAGCTACTGCATTAACATGCATATTCTGATGGGTATGAAGTGTGACACGCACATGTCTCTCTTCCTTTACTGGCATCAACACACAATGTTTGCCAGTGAACTGTCAGATGACCGCAATGTTATGGGACACGGACCAAACATATGAGACAAAACTGTGCATATACTTCATAAATCTCTACAGTTGACAGTAGTTGTACCTACTCTCTGTGATGCTGTAGTCTCCAAACCTCAGTAATGTCCATCTCAAACAGTAAGAAATGGACCAAGGGCTACATGAAGGCCTTATATATTGCACTGTGGTGGCATGTCATTGGCTACTGATACTGCAATTCAGCTGTTTTGGCTGCAGTTAGCAATTTTGAGCCACTGATTGGTGTAGAGGTAATTACCTGCTAATGAACATTACCTTCAAAAAGCAAGTGACTGGTGATGGGGAACAGGTCTGTATGACATTTCAGTCACACAGACAATGTATGTTATAAGCTTTTCCAGAAGAAAGTTTCAAAAAAGGAATACTGCACTTCACCAGGTATGTAATAGATGTCTCCATATAGTGGGATGCAGATGGGGGGTGGATGTATGGGGAACAGGGTGTACAGCAGTAGGCTTGTCACAGATATATGGTATTGAGATGTCATTGATACTCTGCTATCCTACACCTACATGCATGACTCACACCTGTCCCTGCTTTCCAGCACATCTTTGCTCTGTTCCTATCAATCCCTCCCACAACAGTCAGCTGTTGTAAGAAAGCTAGTCAATTACATGTAGTACATAGTGACAATAACTAAGGGTGTACACACCTATAACATCAAATGATGTACTGTATGTCACCTCCTCTCATTCTGCAAATGTGTCACATACATAGTTCTAACATTGTAAAAGTGTCCCTGAATGTCCCCGTTGTACTCTGGCTACATCCCTGTGTCATTGACATGTGTCCTATTTCAGTTGAGAGCTATGCCTAACATACCTGACAACCTCTTACAGCAAGAAATCAGGACAAAGCCATAATTAATGGTGGGCCAAACTCAGTGACAGAGTATATATATATTGTTTATGCAATGTAAGAACTTGAATAGAATAACACATATTAATGTAGCATAACTGATTTCTGATGGGTATTATGTGTGAAAGTCAGAATCTGACTGTATATTCTGACATCAACCATCACTGATTGACCAACCATTTGCCAGACATCCACAGGTTTGTGTGAATAGGTATGAGGCAAACATTTTGACATTCTGCAAACATCTGTATAGTTGAGAGGTATGATGCCTGCAGGGGACATATACTACAGCAGGTTTACATTGCTTTCTGTCATTGTGGCACACTTTTGTTGCTGGACTGTCCTCATATGGTTGTTGTAATAGCACACTGCTATTTGTCTGACAGTGGCGATATGACATTAGTGAGAATTTACCTGTAGGGGCACATCACATTAGACTGCAGTGATGGGTGTAGGGAAGGTTTACTATTGAAATGTTTAGTGTGGCTTGTATGACACTGGAATGTGTGGGAGTCAGAATGCAAAAAATCACTTTGCAGAACATGGCAATATCGACTCAAGAAGACCGACTGCAGAATGGCATTCGGCTTATTGCAGTCAACTGGGTGATTTACTCTTTTCCACACTGTAGTGTGATCTTAGTGTTGTACTATATAATTAGCAGGAGGTGTGGGGGATGCAGCAAAAATGTTACTGTTAGGGCTGTGTGGTACGGATCTGGTCCATACATACAGCTGCTACAGGGGCATCGGATTCATAAGTTGAATTCAACTTTGCCTGTGTTGGTTTCAGTATGTCAACCTACTTGAGATTGTGAACATCAGAAATGTAAACCAGATTTGTGAATGGTTTACATTCTGATGTTCGGTATTCTAATAGTAAACCTGTAGGGACATAAGGTAGAATGTGTCTCTACACACAGGGACATAACTCAGTATTGCTACTGTCTTTGTGATATCCACACATGTACTGTATTTCCAGAGTGTGGGGTATGATGTGTGATGGAGCAGTGGATAGTACAGGCCATTATGAGTGTTTAGGATCTGTATATAGTGGACATCCATGTGTCTGGTCCTGTAATGTGTTCCCCTCTTGTTATCTTTCAGGAACATGTATCACAGGAGACATCCACCATTCATAACTGCAGAGAATGACATAATACTGGATGGCCTCAGGCACCAGCATCACATCTTGCTTAGCAGGGCTCTTCACAATCATGAAGAGCGGACAGCATTGTGGGCAGACCTTGTGCGAGCTGTTATTCAGATTGGCCAACAGGACAGGACCTATGAGGAAGTCTGACACTGGGCCACAGATATGGTGAATGCTTCAAGTCAAAGGGCAGCTGTTGTTGCCAGGGATTGTGCTGCCACCAGTGGACGGCCTATGATGAAACAACCACTCTTGGCCACAGACAAATTCCTGGTGAACCTAGGATCAACCAACAGCTCCCAGGCATCCATCATGCTATACTTCCTGGGGGTGGGTGCCACAGCATCCACAGAAGAGGAGCATCCAGGTAAGCTTACTGTGTTCACCAGTGCAATACTGTATCCGTCATTGTGGTAGGCTGTATTAAACAGTACATGGGCGTCAGGTCTATCTGCATTGGGGAGGTTGGGTTTTATGCACAGCTGTGCACACATACTCAGAATGTCAGTAATATAGCCATTATCACAGTAGCTATTGTACATGTGGATATATGCACATATTACCTTGTAGCACTGCAACATTTGCTGATGCTGACAATACCTGTCCCTCACCTTTTATAGGTCATATTGCATACCTCACAGATGTATTGTGCTGGCAACATTAACTGGGTGTAGCTGAAGGGCATGTTATAAAGGGCCTGACTTGTCTGTGTATGTTGTTGTGAGTTTGTCTGTTGTGCATGGGAGCAGAGATGAGAAGATATGGCACATGTAAGTTGTGGATCCGCATCTGTATGAATCTGTTTGGATTACCATACATAATAGTGCAGGTAGTAATGTGCTGCTTTTGTCTTGATTCTCACAGGTGAAGAGGGTTAGGCATCTGTCCTTCTCACAACCTGATGTCAGTGTATCATCAGACTCTGATGATGATGGTGGCCATAGTGAGGCACAGGTGGGGTTGTTAGGGGCTGAATCTGTCCCATAGGTTGACATTCCTCTTCTTCCCCTATTGTCCCCGAACACAGTCAGTATGCCCGCACATACCAAATCCCCAGAGGCCACACGCTTTGGACAGTCAGAGGGTAGTGACATTGCACAGGACAGTGTGACAAGTATGGCATCACTGAGTGTAGACACTGGCCATTGCCAGAGAGCTGGCGAGGTCCCACATAGGCAAATTGATAGGGGTGCTCAAAGGAGGACTGCTGCCCATCCATCATCTGTCACAGGTGTCACATCACAGGTCACTTGCCACATGTTTTGGGCCATCATGGAAGCACAAGCACAATCTGAGTGCAACACCAAATGGATGCTTAGGGTAATGGATGCAGCACAGTCTGACATACTTGGCTGCCATGGGTACGTGGTCCTGGGTGGTCCCGTGACAGCAGTCACTGTCAAGTACTAGCACCGCATCTGGCCTTCGGCATGGTGGTGCCAGTGCTACTCCTGGTGGAGCCAGTTCCCTTGTTCTTGGCTGGACACAGTGAACTTTCCACTATACCATGTATGGTCCACAGCTATCCGCCATACACATGTGTAGGGATAGCACTGGGCTTGACTGTGCATACACACACACACACACACACACACACACACACACACACACACACACACACACACACACACACACACACACACACACTCCAACACCAATGTCACATGCAGGTCACCAACAGACACACACAGCACCTCTCCATGGCCCATCTAACCAGCACCCCTTCCTGACTCACACACATGCTGTCAATTGTTTGGCACAGCCTAGACCTCTGGCACCCCCACACCACACCCTATGCATGTGATGATAACTGTGCCATATCACACCCATCCATGCCATTGATGCAGGGACCTGCCAGTATGTGTCTGATGCACAGGGTGACTATATTACTTTACATGTGCCTGTGTGATGCAGTAGTGTTATGCCATGGCAGCTGTTGTGGGCCATGACAGATACTGTATGCTGGCTTGTGTCATGACTACACATCAAACGTTGTGTATCTTTGTTGCCTGATGGCACACTGGCAGTAGTGTTATAGAATGACAGGTGTGTCAAGGACCTGTGTATGTTTTTGTCCCAGGAGTCTGAGCATTTAAACTATGGACACATGGTGGCAATACAGTGGCACAGGATGGCAAAGCAGTACAGCAGATATATGACATCAGTAAGGTATGCCAGTACACGTGCATGGCTCTCTAGGTGCATATGTGTGGAACACTTTGTCAGGAACAATGGGGACAGTCAGCATCATCGTGCTTTCATACCCTGTGACAAGGTCTGCTACCCTTGATATGTGTCACCTGGGTATTTTGCATGTACAAATCTAGATGGTGGCAAACATCAATTATGGATATGTAGATGAGGGCAATTTAGGGCCAGTGGCTAGTCACAGGGCCATAAAATGTATAACCATTGCACAGAAAGATAGGACAGAAGGGCATGTCTCTAGTGCTGCAAGGAGATATATTTACACACAATTTGGATGGTGTGAGATTAGAATCCCTACCAATCTACTAATACACATTACAGCTTGCAGCACTTATCACATGTGCTGCAAAAGTTTATCTGATAGTTGGGTGCCACCCAGTGATCTTAAGGTGAATAACATCAGCAGGCCTTGTAAAGGAGGCCAATGCTGAGGCCAGCAGCTAGTCACAGGGCCTTAAAATGCATAACCATTGCATGAAGATAAGCCAGATGGGCACATCTGTAGTGCCACAAGGGGATATATGTACACATACACACGCTGGATGATGTGAGATTAGAACCCCTCCCTATCCACTGTTATACAGTGCAGCTTGCAGTACTTATCACATGCTCCACGGAGTCTACCTAGTAGTAGATTGTTATCCAGTACTCTTAAGGTGAATGACATAAGCAGGTCTTGTAGATGATGGAATTTAGAGGTCAGAAGACAGTCACAGGGTGAAAAAATGCATACCATTGCATGGAGATACCCATGTGGGCATGTCCATAGTGCTGTGAGGGGATATATTGATACACACGTGCACACACACACACACACACACACACACACACACACACACACACACACACACGCACGCACACACACACACACACACACACACACACACACACACACACACACACACACACACAGTTAAATGATGTGAGATTAGACCCTCAACCTATCTAGTAATAGACAGTTTAGCTTGCAGTATTTCTCGCATGTGCCATGGAGTTTATCTATTATTATTAGAGCATCAGCCAGTGCTCTTAAGGTGGTTGACATCAGCAGGCCTTGTAGAGGATGGAATTTAGAGGCCAGCAGCCAGTCACAGGGCCCTAATATGCATACCACTGTACAATACCTATATGGGCATGTCCATAATACTGTGAGGGGATATATACACACACACACACACACAGACACACACACACACACACACACACACACACACACACACACACACACACACACACACACACAGTTGGATGTTGTGAAATTAGAACTCTTATCTATCTAGCATTACACACTACAGCTTACAGTACCTATTGCACACACCACCAGTTATGTCTGTTGTACATGTTGATGCAGGCACAGTACTTGTAGAGTATGCAAAGTGGCCTTGTGTTAGACAGCATGTGTGGCCTGCAGAGTGATACTGCTTGGTACTGTTATTGTATCTAGTGTCCTAGGGTGGGATACCTGGTAATATCCCTACTATGTGTGTGTACACTTACCAGTTTGGCCATATGTGGCTGTTTGCAGTCTGATAGGTGAACATGTGCCCAGGGACAATATGTTCTGTCCAAGGCATGTGTTGCACCCGTTGTACATTACACCACCTGCGTACCTGTGTCAGTCTACAGGGTGACAGTCTGCAGGCACAGGGTTCTGTGGGTGAGTGGATTATGTACTACTGAGGCCTTGGTCTGGTTCCATCAGACAACTGTTGTGATGTGCAAGTTCAGATAACCCCAGCATTCCGAGGTATGTGGGAACATTCCCCCATATCTATATAAATGTGTATAACAGGGATGTCTCCTTAAATGTTACCCCATTTTCCCTGCACATGTAAATGTGTTATGTAGATATATGTGGAGAGTCTATGTATTATTGTACTTTATATAGCTATATATACATCTTATTATCATATATATATATATATATATATATATATATATGTGTGTGTGTGTGTGTGTGCCACATACCAACAGATACACTAATCAAGCATGAGGGGGATAGGGAGAGACAGATATGTATACGTAGCTGAATGTATGTACAGACATATTTCCACATAGTAGGTCTTTAGATGGTAGAGGCAACAGACTTGGGCTCAAGTTAGCTAAGTGTAGGAGCATGCCCAGTGTGACTGTCAATACTTACAAGGTGACACTAGGCTAGAGCCACCTGTACTCTAGTCCAGGATTATGTGTGCTGCAGGCCATTGGCTGTTGCACCTGTTACCACAGTACTGCACTTCTTTGATATTGTCCAAGGCATTCCCCCCACTGTTTGCTGACCTTAATATATGACTCATACTCTGGAGTGTGAGGATTGCCTTCTGTGTGGAGTCTGCATGTCCCCCCTGAGGTTGGGTAGGCGTTCGAAAGACATGCGTAAATGGGCATATCTTCATTGAAGGTTAAACGTCGAGCTGGCACCTCGGCATTAATGAAAATCGAATGTCAGTCATTAGTGGACTGGAGTTCTACTACAACAACAACCTCACAACTGTACAGAGCTTCACAGAATGTCCAGAACTGTACCTCATATTTTTATTTACGTACTTATTTATTTTACATTTATGTTCAACCAACAAACCTCTTATTAAAATTGAGTCAGCCAGAAATTTAGCTAGGGAATCACTATTCACAAACTATATAGGCAAAGTCAGGAATTCACTACCATATGAAATAGCATCTACCTCAGCCCTCTCTCAGTTTAAAACATTACTAAAAACTCATTTTAAAAACAAGTGGTTATGTCCATGCAATACCCCTGAATAGACTAAAACCAGTTCTCTCTTAAGGATACTAATGCCCGTCACCTTACTCTCACCTACTAGGCTTAACTAAATCTGTCAGCTCACCACTATTAACCATCTCTTGCAAATATTTTAAACTTGGTAATGCTCTATAAATTTTTCAACTCCCTAACTCCCTAACTCACCCCTTTTCCATACACTACAGCTACTACTATCTAATTATAACTCACCCCTTCTCCACATACTACAATTGCTCCTATCTAATTATATCTAATTATATCACTCCGCTTCCCTACCCTACCCCTAATTTCCACCCACCCCCACTACACGTACATTTATCTTTCACCATAGCCACACTCACACTCTCACAACCAATCACAATACACTCCGCACCCCTCACAGATAGTAGTTCATCCCATTATCTTTACTTAACACCTAACTCTTTTGTAACTCACGGTACTACTTAGCACACTACTACACTCTGCACTATGGTCTCTACCAAACACATACTTCTCTTCCTCACTTAAAATTCTTCTCTACTCCTACTATACATCCTATCCTCATATGCATCCACCCACATAGATACATTTCCACCACCATACGAAACCTCCACCCCAGCAACATTACCTCACAATCAACACTGGCCTATTACCCCTACTGTCTTTCACACAACTAATACTGACTATCACACATACAAACACCTTCCACAACTAACACAATCCACTACCTCTCTTAGACTCTCTAAAATCATGATGAAAATAGCCAAACTGCTTCTACACATACACAACCAGTTAATATTAACAGGAGACTTCCACCCAAATCCAGGCCCCATAAACATGTATATGACAAAACCCAACCACCCCCATAAACAACCTTACACTAATTCACCACAGGAAAAAATCCTCTCTCCTCCTCCTTAACATTAACGTATGTAGCATAGCTAAGTAAACCTGCAATTTGCATGCACTGCTATCCCACTACTCACCAGATATAGTAAACTTAACAGAAACATGGCTAAAACCACACATCAGCAACAACAAAATCAGTCTATCAGATTACAATATCCTAAGAAAAGATAGAATAAACAAAAGAGGAGGTGGTGTAGCCATCCTATACAAAGAACATCTAAAACTAGAACTCCAACATGCTCTCCCCCAGACCTTGCAAATACTAAACTAATCATAGCCAAATTAACCATTAACCCCTGAAAACACCTTAACATAGTAGGTGGATACATCCCACCAGGTAACAACATACACACTCTGGAATGTCTACTGCATTGGTGTACTATATAACTCCCTTAGGAGACTATCTTAATGGGAGACTTCAACATAGACTGGCTACTATGCTCCTCCCCAAATCCCACTCTGCAGATCAACCTCTATGGCTATACCCAAATGATCTCAGCCCCCGCCAGAACAGGCAAATCCACTAAACATGAATCCATACTAGAATGGATATTAGTTAACTCCCCCCACTTATCAACCCACTTAGGTACCCTTCCTGATAATCTAAGCGACCACTGCCCAACTTTTCTCTTAAAAAATCACAATCAAGTACCACATCCAACCACACAATCAGAAGCAAAAACAATTTAATCCAAACAAATTTATCTCTGATCTGGAAAACTGTAACTGGAAACATCTAAAACAACTGCCATTAGATGAAGCAGTACTCTCCTTCAATAGCACCTTCCACAAAATTCTTAATACCCACGCTCCAACTAGAAAAAGTTGAGTAAAATCCAACTACGCATCCTGGTTAATCAAAGATACTAAAGCAGTACTCAAAGACAGGGACAAGGCCTGGTTAAAGTTCCATAAGAACAAAACCAGCAGCACTAAACAACTTTTCCTGGAACTTAGAAATAAAGTTAAGAAATTGATTAAAGCCGACAAAACTAACTACTACCATAACATCCAAATTAAACACCAGAATAACAAACAAAAATTCTGGGCAGCTGTAAACAACCTGTTACAACCAGGCAAAAATCTCACACCTATGCCTAATACATCTAAAAGCTGTGAAAGCATTGCCAGCCAGTTTAACAACTACTTTGCAGAATCTATTCAATCCTTGGCAAACAACCTAAATACCTCAACAACTACCACTCCAGAAGCAAATACCAATACTCCCCCTCAAAATTGTGCTAACCTTTACAAAATAAAACCAATTCCAACCCACGTGATCAAAAAACTACTAAAAAACTAAAACCAACTACCTTAGCTGCCAATAATCTCCCTGCAGACTTCCTAAAACTCGCATCAGAGGCTATCTGCTACTCAATATCCATACTTATAAATAGATCCATCACTGAGTCATATTTCCCCACTATCTGGAAAATCTCATACATTATACCCCTGCACAAAGGAGGCAGCTCCTCTGAAGTAACCAGTTATCACCTCATTGCCATTCTCTCCCCCCTGTCTAAAATCCTGGAAAGGGTCATTCACTCACAACTTATGGACTATCTATTGTCTCACAACCTCCTGTCACACACTCAACATGGCTTTTGCCCTACCCATAGAACAACAACAGCCCTTTTATTCTTACAAATACTATTAATCACCTCAGAAACATCTCCCAGATCATATCAGTAATATTCCTAGGCCTGTCAAAAGCATTTGACATGGTCAGTCATCACAAACTCATAGAAGTCCTCTCCTCCCACAACCTCTGTAACACAACTATAGCATGGTTCCAAAGCTATTTAACAAGCCGACAATAAACTGTCCTTTGGCAAGAAGCCCTCCCTCCCCTACTACCGAACACCTTAGGGGTACCCCAAGATGCCATCCTTGGACCTCTTCTTTTCTCCCTATTCACCAACCATCTCCACTCTGCCACTTCCCAAGCCAAGATTATTCAGTATGCTGATGACTCCACTCTGATCTGCTCTGCATCTTCCCTTAGTGACCTGCAATCTATCACCTAGGACACCTTCCTGTCAGTAGAAACATGGCTAACAAACTCCCAACTGTTATTAAACCCCAGTAAAACTAAACTTATGCTTTTCTATCCCACCAGAAACCCCCTTCCCCTCACAAACATTCAGATCTTCTCTAAGAACAAAATCATAACTACCCCCACCCCCATACCAAAGTTCTGGGTGTTATTATTGAAAATAACCTAAAATTTGATCTCCATATAGACCAATCCATCAAAAAAGTACACCAAAAACTTGGCCTCCTCTATAGGAATAAACAATATCTAACTACAAACACAAAAGCAACAATTGCTAGAACACACCTGTTATCTACACTTTTATATAAATCACCTATCTTAACAAACCTCCGCAAAACTGACCTAGCCAAGCTTGAAACCTGCTATAACAAAATCTCTAAAGTTGCAACAAATGCCCCATATAAATCCCATCACTGCCAATCCCTCAAACTACTGAACTGGCTAGAACTCCCTCTCTTATTTCAGTTTAATCAACTAACCTTAACCCACAAAATCCTTCATCAACCACAAAAAGCCAGCCCTTAAAAACCTAATCCAACCATACTTCACATCTAGAGCCCTTCGCTCAAACAATAATCTACTTCTGCAAGTCGCCAAAGTAAAAAAACATAGCAGGTGAAGCCCTTTTCTCCTAATGTATCTCCAAACTCTGGAACACTCTACCCAATCCACTTATAAATACCTCCTCACCTAAACAGTTTAAAAAATTGGTAAAAGCCCACCTCACTAACTCCTGGCTATGCACCTGCCACACCCCAGGCTAGAACAACTACCATCCTACTTACCTATCTCACCTCTCAACTCTGATGCCTTCAACTCTTCTGACTACATTAAAACTCCTCTTGATCTACTATGCCTGTTTCACCCCGCCTATGCTTCCTTAACAGAAAATGTCTTGTAAATGAACATTTAGTTCTACACCTCAGGATGTATGTCACTCCTATGAATAATATCTATTGAATCTAGTCAAACAAAATTACTTAATCTTCTGTATAACTATCTATGACTAGAAAAATAAATTGTTTTTGAATTTAGAATTGTAGCTAATCTGTTTTTATGTACTTGAAATATATATATTGCTGTGTTGTATCTATAATCTGTAATATCTACAATGTAAACTATGTATCTCATTTGTATTGTATTTTGGAGCTTTTCTCCCCGGGCCTCCACTGAAAAAGGACACATGTAAAATAAAATAAATATCTAACTCCCTCTATTGTAAATATGCTACTGTATGAATACTATCTAATTATATCTAGTTCCTCTACTATATTGAATATTATGCTGTGTGTTTTCTTTACTGGTTTTGGTGTGCAATGACATTCTATACTTTTAGTCATGTAATTAATCAGTTTTCTTGTACAAATGTATTATCCTGTATTAATATCTATACTATACTGTATAAATATTACATATATTAGTTTGTTATATGTTGGAGCTTTTCTCCCCGGGACTCTGCTGAAAATGGACATGTGTCCAGTTGGACTTCCCTGGTAAACAAATGTAAAATTAAAAAAAAATAAATAAATAAAAATTCTATGTTTGTAAGAGCAAATATTTAAAACCTGTCCCTATTTGTGGGCCATGGTTCCACTTTTATTCATGGCTTTGGCCAGATTTCCTGCTCTAAGAGGTTGAGAAGTATGATGTGACTGGAGTGCATGATATAACACCACACACACAGGGTGACAGTCTGCATACCTCTCCCTGTACATGTTTTTGCATAATGTTAAGCATTTTGCCCCATATGTCTGCTCTGTTCCTCATTCATTTGTGGTTGTCTGGTACTATACTGTAAACAGCAGTCACTAAATTGTTGTAACTACTGAGACATTTCAGTGATGGCCTTTACATCCTGCAGCTAATCTGACCTGTTGCAGCCTGCTGTTATACTAGCCACCTGCTAGGTTACTCAGAGCATGTATAATGTCTGTATAGCTAGGGCCCTTTATTACCCCATTCACTCTGGCTTTGCCCAGCTTTGTTGCAGTAACAGATTGAGGGGTTATAACAGTTTGTGGGAATACCACTATAAGAGTACCTCACATGCAAAAGATGTTGGATACTGCCAGATTTGAACCATCAACACCATCAGCTATGCTACTGTCTCTGGCCCATTGAGCCACACCAGCCACCAGACAAAGAAGTTTCATTCCTTGCACTGTCAACAACATACAGGAATTGTCTTGTCTGTTGGTATATTATTGCAGACTTACTTTTACAGCAATTGTATGGAAACACTGATGTGTTTGGGGTGGGGGCCGACCAGCCCATGCTCTGCTGGCAGAGACAGTTGTGTGACTGTCCTGTGACCCTCCCTGTTTGGCATCTCCCTTGAATAATGTTGTGGAGTTTCCAGACATATGGCCTAGTGGATATTATGGGGCACATACTAGTGAACAGAGTACTGTACAAGTAGCTCAGTAGCTCACTATAGATCACTGCAAGTAACCCAGTAGTACACTATATATAGCCCTCTATATTCCCTTGCATACATGTGGCAGGTCCATACATATACTACCATATTGTAGTTCCCCTTACAAGTGGTGTATAGGAGAGTGACTTACCTTGTGAATGCAGCAGTTGACATACCTGTAGTTCGGGGCTAACTCTGTTTGATGCATGCATTTCACAGCCAATACACGGTGAGGTACAAGTTTTGTGGGCTGACTGGCATCATTTTTACTAATATGTATATGAGTCAGAGTAAGGTTTCAGTCCCTAGGGCCCTAGGTTGTCAGAGCATGTGCTATGCATTGTCTCTTGGCCAAGGTCAGAGCATATTGGGCACACCTATGACTACCTAGAGGGACAGCCTCAGGGAGTTTTTCCTTCGAGTCCCCCTGTGGGTGCGGCTGTGGTGACCTAGGCACTGGCGGGGGACTGTGCATTCCTTCCCTTTGCTGAGCCTGCTGCAACTGTTTCCCCAGTATCATACTATGTAGCATGGCACATATGGCTGGAGAGCACTGCAGGGCTCCACCAGATATCACCAAGCTGATTTAAGTATACTTTTCTTTTAAGATTAGATATTTGTAGAGATTTGTTTAATTGAATATTGTGCTCTCTGTCTCTCTGCAGTTAGTTTCCTACCCCCTCCTTGTTCCTGTTGTGGTGTTAATCTTGGTGGTTTTGGAATTGTCCGCCCCTGCTGTAAATCTGTTTTTGGACACTCCTCCTGGGCCCATCTCATTTGCTCACTCAGCTGAGTACAGTGAGATCATATGTTGATTTCAGACACTCCTACCAGTCCCATCTCCTCTGCTGTGTACAGAGAGAGCACTTGGGAAGGACATCCCATA
This sequence comes from Protopterus annectens, assembly GCF_019279795.1. NCBI lineage: Eukaryota > Metazoa > Chordata > Ceratodontiformes > Protopteridae > Protopterus > Protopterus annectens. Next base: position 981,326,028 of record NC_056748.1, on the reverse strand, counting down.
TAGTATCTTAATCTGCTCTGTTCCCTCCCTCTCCACTAAAAAAATAAAAAATAAAAAAATAGACTTTCTTGAGCTGTTCTTACTTAACTGTCTTCTACCTTTTTACCTTAATTTGCTGTTCTCTGTGCTTTTAAGTGTTCAAGTGTTTTATTCTGCACTTGGTGCCTCCATTTAGTTTTTTCATAACTTACTGCTCTCTGAGCTTGTTTTTTTGTCGTTTTTTAACTTATCTGCATTTATTTAAACTGTATTTGCCTTAATATTGCTACACACTCAAGTGTGTTAGCTTGTACTGCATTTAAAGTGTTTTTGCTACTGTTTTAACTGCTTTTCTAGAAAAAAAAGTTCTAAGCTTGTTTCCTGCCTTTCCTGTAACTAGTCTAATCCAGATACTGATTTGCTGTATCCAGGACTGTTTTATAAGTTTCTGAACCCTCCAGACCTTTCTGTGTTGGAGGGAAGCCTTATAGTTTGTCAGTGGGAGTGGTAAGCACTAGGTAGCCTATCTACTACAAGAGGAGTAGTTTCTGGCCCAGAAATTGTAGTTTATTGGCCTTTTGGGCAGTTTTTCCATCCCTTTCAACTTTCTGGTTTAAAAGCCCAGGTTTGCGTTTGTTTAAGCACCACTGATCCAGCTTTGGCATCCTGCAGACTACAAGAGCAACAGGAAGGAGAAAGGGATACTCTAAGCATCTCCGTTTTGATTTTTTTTCATAATTTACTGCTCTCTGCCTTGTTTTTGTTGTTTTTAATCTATCTGCATTTATTTAAACTGTATTTGCTTTAATATTGCTACACATTCAAGTGTGCTAGCTTGTACTGCATTTAAAGTGCTGTTGCTACTGTTTTAACTGCTTTTCTGCAAAAAAAAAAACAAAAAAAAAAACAAAGCAAAAGCTCTAAGCTTGTTTTCCACCTTTCCTGTATCTAGGCTAGTCCAGATACAGACTTGCTCTATCCAGGACTGTTTTGTAAGTTTCTGAGACCCCCGGACCTTTCTGTGTTGGAGGCAAACCCTCTAGCTTATCAGTGGGAGTGGTAAGCACTAGGTGGCCTATCAACCACAAGAGAAGTGGTTTCTGGCCCAGAAATTGTAGTTTATTGTCCGTTTCGGAAGCTTTTCCATCTCTTTCCACTTTCTGGTTTAAAAGCCCATGTTTAAGTGGGTTTGCACTTGTTTAAGCTCCATGGATCCAGTTTTGGCATCCTGCAGACTACAAGAGCAACAGGAAGGAGAAAAGAGATAGTTTAAGTGCCTCCATTTTGATTTTTTTCATAATTTACTGGTCTCTGCACTTTTGTTTGGTGTTTTTTTAATTTATCTGCATTTATTTAAACTGTAATTACCTTAATATTGCTACACACTCAAGTGTGCTAGCTTGTACTGCATTTAAAGTGTTTTCGCTACTGTTCTAACTGCTTTTCTGCAAAAAGAAAAAAAGAAAAAAGTTCTAAGCTTGTTTCCCCACCTTCCTTGTAACTAGTCTAGTCCAGATACAGATTTGCTGTATCCAGGACTGTTTTGTAAGTTTCTGAGCCCCCCAGACCTTTCTATGTTGGAGGAAAGCCTTCTAGTGGGTCTATATTATATAAATGAATGCATCAAATTGTGAACACTATATAATCGACTCACTAACACCAAAAAACAAAAAGTCAAACAAACTCTTAAATATACCAACTCCGAGATCGCACCAGAGTGGAGGAAATGGCAAAGTTATAAAAACTGCCCAGTGATTTTTTTTCCCTAGGAAAAAAAATCGCTGTTTCATGTGTTCATGATTTTGCCATTTCAGGTAAGTCGGTTTGATTAAGCAGCATTTGCAATTTAGTGCATTCGCTGACTTAACAGGGACCCCTTCTAGCTTATCAGTGGGAGTGGTAATGCACTAGGTAGCCTATCTACCAAAGAGGAGTGGTTTCTGGTCCAGAAATTGTAGTTTGTTGGCTGTTTGGGCATTTTTTCCATCCCATTCAACTTTCTGGATTAAAAGCCCGTGTTTGTGTACCATGCAGCGGCACTCAGCTGAGGTAAACTATTACCGGTGCCAGAAAGTTTGCTCTTCAATTTTCCCCTTAGAACAAGCTTGTTCTTTTACCTCTTGCACTTCAATTACCGTAATTGGCTTGCACTTGAACAGGCTTTTGTAGAATTTATTGTAGCACACTTAGGTGCTATCAGCACTAGCTGTTCCTACACAGTAACAGTACCAGTACTTATTAGTTATGACCAGCCCTCCTGGTATGATTGTAAAGCAATTTCCTGTGTTTCTCCTGATAACCTGGTGCACTTGGGCATTCTGGGACAGTGTGGCAACTGTCTAAAGTACACAGACAACCCTCTCCTCTTACCTCCCAACACTCATACCTGTGAGAGATGCACTTATATCACCAAAATGGAAGAGTGCACGCTCCAACCAAGACCGGACTAGCTGGTCAAGAGGAGAAGGTCAACACTTACAACTCACTACATAGAACACACAGCCTTCCAAAACACCAACCATCACAACCCACATATAGAAATACAAACCATCCACCCACCTTCGCAGAGGCCCTCAATAAAAATTCACCCAAACAACAGAGACCCCTGAGACAAAAATGCACTCAACCACCACAACACAACACCAACCCCAGAACACATAGCTCAGCACCACAGAGTGCCCCTCAACTCAAGCCCTTAAGGCAAAACACTTTGCCCAATGTACTAATCATAGGAGACTCAATTGTGAGACACACTGATGTCCCACTCACTATGTTGAGTAAGGAGAAAGTGACAGTCAGTTGTCTATCAGGTGCCAGGATCTGCCACATAACACATGCACTCAGGTCACTCCACAACATGTACAGATATGACTCAGTCATTGTCCATGTGGGTGTGAATGACCTGAGACATACCTCCCTGGACTATATGAAAAGAGATGTGATGGAACTCTCGGATTATGTGGCCCAGGCAGGTATGAACCTAGCCCTGAGCAGTATTCTACTGTCACCCAGAATGATACCACAGTATATGCAGAAAATGATTGACTTCAACAACTGGCTAAGTTTCTGTTGTCAATCTAAAGGAATCCAGTATCTGTTTGCCTGGGAAAGACATGATCGACAGACCTCGATGCTTTGCCAGCGATGGCCTGCATCTGTCACCACCGGGATTACGGGTACTGGCTAAGACTCTTGCCACCTCTATAGTGCCTTTTTTAGGCAGTGTTCCAAAGACCAAAATTCCACCGTAACAGCTACAAACAAATGCAATCTGAGGGTCATGCTGCTCAGTGCTAGAAGTCTAAATTTCAAGATGCACTTGCTCAAAGTCTCCTCAAAATGGAGAATGTCGACATCTGTGCTGTAATGGAGACCTAGTTTAAAGAGGCAGAAAGCAGCCCCGTGCACCCAGGCTACAACTCAGTCCATACCTTTCAGCCCCAGAATGTGGCCGGAAGCTCCAAAGGTGGTGATGTCTCCATATTCTTAAAGGATACGTACACCTCTAGACTGGTAGACCAGCATAATGCATCTGAGATATTTCAGGTACAACTAACACTGGGTAAGATGGCGATACAAGTCATAGCCTGCTACAGAACCCCAAACATGTCCCTAAACTCACACGCCAATTTTCTAAGCACCCTGGAATCTACCAAGGTCCAACCCGACACTCTCATACTGGGTGACTTCAACTACCCTTCCATCAACTGGGAAAACTATTCAAGTACCAATGTACAGGCCCAGTCCTTTCTAGAATTTATTAATTCCAATGCCCTGGACCAGTTAATTCTGACCCCCAGTAAGGGAAGTAATATCCTCGACCTGGTTATCACCAACACGGGAGACCATTGGTCTATACCTGTAGTCAGTTCCTCCCTGGTTAAATCTGACCACAATCTGATTACCATGGAAATCTCCATCTCACCTACACCCCCTGCTAAGGTGACCACCCTGAAAAACTTCTCTAAAGCCAACTTTGGGGTCCTAAAAGCAGAGGTCGCTAACTTCTCAGCACCCATGCCAATGGAAAATAGCTGCATGACTGCCGAATCATACACCAATGCACTGTACAAGCATGTACACAGATGCATGGATCTTGCCATACCAAATAGAACTAAGATGCTCTCCTCCAAAAAAGGAAGCCAATCTGGTGGTCCCCAGCCATCAATAAACTCTACAACAGAAGGAAAAAACTGTTGCAGAAATTAATGTAATCACAAGACTGGAAAACCTCCCTTATCAGTCTCAAGAAAAAGCTGAGATCCCTTATCAAATCCTCTAAAGCCAGCTATGAAGGCAGAATTGTGGCTGAAACCAAAAACAACCACAATGCCTTCTATAGCTATATCAAAGACCTCAAAGGTAATACCCATATTTGCTCTGAGTTATTGCACACTGGCACCTCCTATACTGAGCTAAGAGATATAGCCAACATACTGGCTGACAGATTCAGTACCAACTTTACCCCTCTCTCCCCCCAAGGGCCCTATCACAATACCAGATGAAAGCCTGGTACCCACCATTTCTGTGGCACAGGTAAAAGCTGCATTATTTTTTTTGAATGGATGTATTCTGAGGAAGTCTGTTGATGAAAGCGGTGATTAAAAGCCTTGTATGCTATTTGTTTGGATTCCAGTGTATTTTATGGTTAGCATCACATCGGTGTGCCCTGTTCAATCACAGCCTTACCTCAGGCTATGTTCCTAATGAATGGTGTACTGCTACAGTCATCCCACTCCATATAGGGGGAGCAACTACAGACCTTGGGAACTATTGCCCCATTAGCCTGACAAGCCTGGTATGCAAAGCTATGGAGCGCATCATCATGGACCTGCTTAACAAAGATATAGGCAATCTCCAAACTCTTGACCCCACACAGTTTGACTTTGTCAAGGGGAGATCCTGCCTTCTGAACCTGGTTGACTTCTTCTGCCTCGAGGCAGTCACCAAGGCTGTGGATGAGGTTAAGGCAGTGCATACAGCATACCTCAACCTGGTCAAGGCCTTTGATGCCATTTTCCACTCAGGTATCATTGATAAACTCACCAAACTAGGCATCGATCCTTAGATCACTAAGTGGGTTGCAAACTGGCTCACAGACTGGACCCACAGAGTGAAAGTTGCAGATTCCAAGTCAGACTGTCGATTAGTCATTAGTGGAGTCCCACAGGGCTCAGTCCTGGGTCCTCTCCTGTTTGGCATCTACTTCTCAGAAGCCCAGGCCAACATGGAAGGACTCTTGCTGACCAAGTTCACTGATGACTGCAAGGTTGGACTCATTATCAACTCCCCAAGTGATGCAGACATCCTACAATAGGGTCTCTCTGAGACCAGTGACTGGTGTCAGAACCATGGCCTGAAGCTTAATACCAAAAAATGCGTTATCATCCCCCTTGGAAAAAATTAAGTTCCTGTGAATTACCATATTGATGGGAGTGCACTGAACACTGAAGAGAATGAAGATCTGGGAAACAGGTCGACAGCCACCTCACCTTCGACCACCACATTGCCACTGTGGTCAGAAAGTCCTTCTTTGTGGCACATCTTATAACCAAAGGTTTTGCATCCAGGAAGAAAGAGGTCATCATCCCTCTCTACTCATTCCTCATTAGACCAATCATCAAATATAATGCCCTGTTTGGCATGTGCCTGAACAGACACCTACTGGAGAGGCCACAAAAGTACCTCACAAAAAGAATCCTAGGCCTTAAACACATGTCCTACATGGACAGACTCAAGAAACTTCAGCTGTTCTCAGTCTCTTATCATCTACTTAGAGGCAATTTCTGCTTGACTTACATAGCCATGTCCAAACTAGCCCTACTTGAAATGCTACACCTAAAGAAATCCCAATCCCCCGATGTCACATGCTCCAGAGATCACAATCTCATTACCCCAATTAACAGAACATGCTGGAGGGACAGGTTCATCTCCAAATGACTGCCCATACTCTGGAATAAGCTTCCCATACATGTCAAGCAGAGCACCTCACTGACCCTCTTCAAGAGAAATCTTGATGAGTGGATGGGTAACAAAGTTCACTCCAGGGATCATTCCAGTTGCACTACTGGATATGAGCACTGTGAAGTAACATTGGGTGGCATGGTGCCTGGGCAATTTTATTTGGGTTAGGGTTATAAAGGCTCCAGGGCCTTTAGCCTAGTACACACTTATGAACCTATGAACCTATATGTCAAGTCACCAGAACCATGACTTCAGCAGCCCAAACATACACACTCTATGATGTTCCTAGTTTGTGAGTGTGCCTCATTATGGCATTCTTTGGTAGGTGTGTATGCATTTCTGATGGGTGTCATTATCCATGTTTCCAGTGTGTAGCCAGCATCCCCCAGTAGATGGCAATATGGGATGTCCCCCCTGACAAACATCTGGTACAGCTGTGATGCATGCCAGATATGGGAGTCGTGATAAATGACAGGGCTGCCAGCACACACATTCATTATAATGCCCTGGGCATTACACATGACCTGGCAGTTGGAGTGATACCCCTTGCAGTTGACGTAGACTCTACCCTCCTCACTGGGTGATTCCTTGAAGTGTACATGAGTGCACTCTATGGCACCCAGTACCTCAGGGTAGTGTTATACATGGTAGAAGAGTCACATACTGCTGGCCCTCTCCTCAGGGGTGTGGGGAAAATAAATGTGCTTACTGGCATGTGGTAGCATGGCATCCGGGAACTGGTGGAGTACCCTGGAAGCAGATGCCTGCGAGACCCTCATCATGTCCCTAGTTGGTATTTGGAAAGTACCTGCAGCTAGTATCTTAAGGGCTACACATACCTTTGTTTCCACTGGAATGGGCTCCCCTCTGTTGGGTCTGGGTCTGAGTTGAGGTCAGCAGAGCTCAGTGAGTTCTTGTAGTATGTTTCTATCCACTCTGTAGCGCTCTACAATGTTCAGCTCATGTAGCTCCTGGAAGGTTACTCTGGGCCTGAACACTCTTCTCCTTAGTCTAGGCCTATTGTCAGCATCAGCACTGACCTCAGCATCTATCACATACAGATGTAGCAGAGCTGCCGCAGACACTAGCATTCTTTCAGTTAAAATTCCCAAGTCTGTACTCCAGTGGTGCAGAGTATGGGGGTAAAGCAGATTGTAGAGTGTATGCATATTTTATAGTGCTCTGCTGCAGATGCAGCCTGTGTGATTGGCTAACCAGGATGCATTCCACCTGCCAAGTACATCAGTGAGGGGTTGGAATGGCCCAGTTTAGGTGGAACAGGGGTCATCAGTTATTTTTATATGATTGGCTTTCTCAGACAATTTATTTATTTTTTTTAATTTTTTTTGGCAGCCTTCCTTGCTAAGCACTGCGGCATGCAAACCAGTGCCACAGGTATAAACAATGCCCAGCAGTCAATAGACACACCCCCATAAATGGGCATGCTCAGCATAGCTCAAACCTGCTTAAACATGTGCCCCAAGGCTAAACAAAGCTTAGAAGCACTGGACACACACCTCTGCTCAGCTCAGCACAGCAGCATACAAATGGGCACCGCTCTGCTCCAATGTGCTTAAAGAAATAGAGACACACCCCTTTTTGATGTCAGCTACCTCTTCTGTGGATGTCAACACATTTCTGGGACTACACGGGCTTGATCTGCAGGCACGGATACCCATTTTTGCTATTCAGTAACCCAGTTCATTTGCATACAGAGGCGTGGACACAACCTGAAACTACACTATTCCAGGGCCTGCCTCCTTAGTAACCACAGACATCTGCCATTGTACATACTCCATGCAAGATCATATAATGGGTTATTGTCACATATTTTATTTTTTTTTCCTTTTTAAACTTTGAAATATTTTTTTTTGCATAAAGGCATATTTACATAATATGGGTATTAAAATGTATTTTAAATATTTTTTCATTACATTTTGGACACACAGGGCATAGTTTTGCACATATCTGGGTCTGCTTTGCTATTTCTGATCTTCTAACAGGGCTTTTGCAGCCCCTGTTCAATTTTCATTTCATGTACAGGGAAGTTTTCCATGTACACTTCTGACACCAACACAGGATCTGCATGACTACCTATCTGCTTGCTGGATTGCACTACAACTTAATTTGCATACAATTCACCTGCTTATGAGGTGTCAAGTAACAGTTCCGGTGCTTCGATATATCTGGTGGACCCCTTCAGTACTCTCCAGCCACATATGCACAGATGTTCACATTATGTGCCATGCTACACAATGCTACACAATATGATCCTGTGGAAACAGCTGCAGCAGAATAATCACAGGAAAGGGGCACACAGATCCCCATCAGTGCCTAGGTCCCCACAGCCACACCCACAGGGGGACTCAGAGGAGGAACCCCCCTGAGCCTGTCCTTATAGGCAGACATAGGTATGCCCAGTATGCCATGGCCTTGGCCAAGATGCTACACAAAGAACATGCACTGACAACCTAGGGTCCTAGGGACTGACACCTTACTCTGACTCGCATACATAGGAAAAAGGATGCCAGCCACACCACACAACCTGTACCTAACCATGTATTGGCTGTGTACTGCATGCATCTGTCAAAGTCAGCCCTGAAACACAGGTCTCTCAACCTCTGTGTTCACAAGGTAAGTCACTCTGCTATACAACAAATGCATGGGGTACTAGAGTATGGTAGCATATGAATGGACCTGCTGCATGTTAGCAAGGGAATAGAATGGATTACTGGGCAACTTGCAGAGATCTAACAGCCACTTGGGACAACAGATACTCTGTCCAATACTGAGTGCCCCATAATATTCATTAGGCCACATGGCTGGACACCCCAATGCATTATGCAAGGGAAATGCCAAACAGTGGCATCATAGGACAGATGCACAACTGTCAATGCTAGAGTCTCCTACCCCCAACATATCTCTGTTCCCATACAGCTGCAGTAACAGAGTATGTTTGCAAGGATATATCAGCAGACCACACATTTCCAGGACTGTGCCATACAACCTGCCCACATATTTTACCCACAAAATGCAGGGGTCTGTGTATGTCTTTATGCTGTTGATAGTGTGAGGAATTAAACCTCTCCCTCTCTCTCTGGTGGCTTGTGTGGCTCACTGCACTAAGGACATTAGCATAGGTGATGGTGTTGATGGTTTGAAGCTGGCAGCATCTACAACTTTTGTATGTGAGTTACTCGTATGGTAGGAGTCCCAGAGACTGTCTTAATGCCACAGCCTGTGACTGCAACACAGCTGGACAAAGCCAGAGAAAATGGGGGGACAGAGGGCCAAACATACAGACAGAGGGTCCTAATGGAGAGATGAAAAGTCAACAAGCAAAGGAGATTAGTAGTGCTGAAATTGAATTCATACTCAAGTCTTGGTGAGTACCTTCACAAGGTGGACCATGTTTTTTTCACAAATTCTCACCAAGACGACACTGATATATAGACTGTATTTATATAGCATATATCACTGACAGAAGTAAGTCAAAAACAAAAAAAGATGGCTGGGTGCACAAGACCCAGGATAAAAAATTGCCCAATCATGGTAGGCGCACTGGTGCCAGGACTGGAAAAAGTTACGGTGTAGAATCTTCTAAATACAGAAACAATCCTACAATGGGGCCAGAGCAGGTGCTGGTGGAGGATGCTTCCCTGTTGTAGAAAGAAGTAGCAGTCCACAAAAATCATAAAAATTGATTGGCCAAAGAAGAGCCATAAAGACGATAGAGAGGACTATTGAGGATAAGAAAAAAAATATGTATTGTTACTAGACACAAGATATACAAAATGATTAAGAGAGAAATTAGAGGAAAGAAAAATACTTCCGCAGGAAAAACTGTCAGAAGCTTCAAATAAAAATTTGTGTTCATTAATACAACAGATCTTTGAAAAACAATATATAGATCAAGAAATGTTGATCTGTTTGGAAAAATAAGCATCTGAGGAAGTGTAAAAATATAAGCAACAAAACCTAGAGATATTTGAAAAATATAAAAAAGAAATAAGGACATGGGAAAGAAAGAGCAATTTGATATGGTGCAATATTTATGCAAAGAAGAAAGCCAAGTTAACTAATATAGAGAAAGCAGTCAAATATAAGAAGAGAAATACAGGCAAAGGCATCCAGATATGGAAAATTTCACAATAAAAAATTAATATCACAAAGATGTAATGTGGAAAAGAAGATTAATAAAGCAGAAGTTAAAGAAATAGAAATTGAAGTTATGGAGTGCCTGCGAAGTGACGGATTTAATGTAGAAGGTCTAACACAAACTACATCACAGCATGATGGAGTGATCCCCAGAATAAGGAAAAGCAAGAAGATGAGGAGACATGTGAAGAAGAAATATGGACATGTGCTGTAATATTTATGCAAAGGAGAAAGCAAAACTAAAGAGAAATACAGGCAAAGGAATCTGGATATGAAAAACTTTACAATACAAAAAATAAGAAGACTAAGAGGAAAAGTGGAAAAAGAGATTAGTAATGGAGAAGTCAAATAAATAGAAAATTAGGTTAGTGAACAGCTGCAAAGAGAAGGATTCAGTGTAGAAAATCAAATGAAGAAAGAACCACAACAGGATAGAGCAACTGATATCCAAATTATAAGGGGAAACCAGTGGAACAGGAAGCAATTGGTCAAGTGCCATATCAAGATATTTTGGAGCCTTCCACAGGAAACCAGTAATAATGTTCACTTGAAGCTAGACAGCAAGAAAAGGAACAGGAAACTGTGGAAACTCTGATGCAGTTAATGTTGAGGAGTGATAGGCCAGTTAGCTCCCATATGACAGAGCAACAAATGACAGGATGAAATTGAAGAGAATGTGCCACAGGAAGTTGCTATGGAACTTTCTATAGAATGCCCACAGGAAACAGAAAACAAGGGATATGCCTTCAATTTGGAAGAAAATGAGCTAAGAGAAGAGTTGCTTGATTTAATGGACATGGGTAGATTTATTAAGATCAATGAGAGAAATAGACTGCAGAATGTCAATAAAACCCAAAAAGTAAGAAGTCTGATAAAACAAATGAATGCAGTAATTAGGACTGTCAATAGAGATCCATATGATATAACAGAAGTAAACAGGATATACTACTGTGCTTCTAAATTAATAACTGATAAAGTTCTAACACAAGATCACAGGGTAGTGAGGGAAAGGAAGGGGAGAAATCAAATACCATAGTGGAAGTATCAAATAGAGAAAACTATAAAGCAATTAAGACAAGAAGTGTCACTGTTAGAAGATTATAAAAGAGGGAATAGATCACCAAAAATACTAAGAAAGGTAGATGTGATTAAAGCAATGCACAGTATTAGAACAGACCAGGATTTATCATGCACTATCACAAATAACAAACTAAAAATTTCAGCACAGGCGGAAAAACATAGACGATACCCGAACAAATATAAGGGAAAAGTACAAAATAAGCAATTTATTGATGACCCAAAAAAGTTTTATAGAGAATTGGGAAATAAGGTAAAATAAATTGAAAGACTGTCAAAAAGAGGAAGCAGATACATTTTGGAGAAGTATCTATGAAGCTCCTGTGGATCATAACAAAGATGTTAAATGGATAGAAGAAGTAAAAGAAAGAATAAGAAGTTTAAAGGTACAGGGTATGAAACGGGATGAAATAACAGCCAGAGAGATTGAAAAAATGTTAAGAAAAGCCTCTGACTGGAAAAGCCCAGGCCTAGATGCAGTACCTAACTTTTGGTTAAAAGTATTAACATCTTTACAGAAGGATTTAGCCATGAGTAAGAACTATTTATATGCACACCCCGAACAGACCCTACACTGGCTAACAACAGGCAAAACAATGCACTTACTTAAGAGTAAACCTGCAAGCTACCCTAAAAATTATAAACCAATAACTTGCCTTCCGACGATGTATAAACTATACACAGGATTTGATGTCAACATTTAGTAGTCATTTAGAAGAAAACTCAGTTATGGTAGTAGAATAAAAAGGCAATAAAAGAAAGTCATATGGAACAAAGGATCATTTGTTGTTAAATAAAGTTTTAGTGGAGAACTGTAAAAAGGGGAAGAATCTAAGTATGGCATGGATTGACTACAAAAAAACATTTGATAGTATCCCACATTCATGGATAAAAAATGCTTAAAAATGTATAAGATACACCCTACACTGGTTGACTACATTACAGTAACCATGAAACAATGGCAGACCACTTTGCAATTAAGCCATGATAAAGGACAGATTATTATCCTAGGGATAAAAATTCAAAGGGGGATATTCCACGGTGACTCTCTGTCACTGTTGCTATTCTGCCTTGCCATTAATCCATTAAGCTGTTTACTTAACAGCTTAGGCCATGGCTACAATTTGGCTCCTAGAAAACAACAAAGTCCAATGACTTCTCGTCTTCTCTTTGTCGATGATTTAAAACTATATAGCTCATCAGATGAGGAACTGAAAGCACAGCTGCAGATTGTCAAAACTTTTTCAGATGATATTGGAATGTCATTTGGTCTTGATAAATGTGCAAAACAAAAAAAAAGAAGTAATCTCTGTGGTATCCCTGAAGTCTCAAACAACCCACTAAACAAGTATAGTGGGTCCAAAAATGAAACAGTGTAAGAAACTTCTCTGTGTGGAAGATTTTCAGTCCATATATCTGTAGTTAATCACTGTATATTAATCAGATCAGACAATAGTAGCAGAAGTAGCGATCTTAAAATCATCTTAAGTCAAAAAAATAATAAAGAATATATAATTTGAAATATTGTACATTGCACATTTAATAACAATGAGTAATAACATCAACTCAGTAATAACTGAGTTGAAGTTATTCATTAGGAAACTAAATTTTTTAATTTTGTTCAAGGGACAGGATCTCCCTGGAAAGGAAGACAAATTTAGATTGAAAAAGAAAAGTTGTTTTAATCCACCATTCCACCCCCCTTATCCTAGCTTTTGAAAAATCTTGTGACGTAGATATTCAGAACGAGTTTAAATATTTTAGGTTTGAAAAACAGTTTAATTTGAATATTGAAGAATACACTTTACTTAAACAATTTAGAACAAATAAAGAGCTAAGAATTAGGAAACCTGATAAGGGTAGGGGGTTGTTTTGTTTAACAGTATTGATTATATTAATAATCTTACAATGATTTTTGCTGACAATGAGAAATATCAGGTTGCATCTAGAAACAAAGTCAGGTTAGCACATAGAAAAATCCAATTATTTTTATAAGATTCTCTGTTACAAAGAGCCATTTCAGAGGATTTATTTAATTTTCTGACTTCTGAACATCCACTTATCCCAACAGCCTTTGGCATCCCAAAAGTACATAAGTGCATAGATGATCCCCCATTTAGGGTCATTATTTCAGCATGGAATAGTTCCACATATACCCTTTGTACATTTGTAGATAGAATTCTAAAGGATACTATTGGTTTAGTGGACTATTTGCTAAAGGACTCTTGGGACTTCCTGTCTAAATTTAATGAGTCTTGGTACAATTATAGCGTTATTTTTTCCACCGCTGACATAGTGGACTTATTCACTAACATCCCCCACAAGGAGGGTTTGGATTTATTCTATGAAGCAGTTAGAGAACTCACTACGTTTTCTGATACTATGTTGAATTTTTTGATGGCTGTTATGGACCACATTCTGTCCAACAACTATTTTACATTTGAGGGTGAATACTATAGGAAACACAAGGGGTAGCAATGGGGGCAACATGTGCCCCCATTTATGCCAATTTGGTTTTATATGCATGGGAAAAGAAATATATCTTCACAAGTGCTTTTAAACCTTTATGGTGTACCTATTATCACTTTTTGGACGATGTGTTTATTTTATGGAATGATTCGAATGTGGATCTTGATGGGGTTTTGGACCACATCAATCAGATATGTGTATTTTTTAAATTTATAGCCAAACATTCTAGTGAGAAAATAGAGTATATGGATGTGATTATTTCTAAGGGCACATCCAATAAAAAAATTTGCCTCTAGAATATTTCAGAAAGACACTTTCTCCAACAGCTACCTTGATTTTCAGAGTAGTCACTCCTTTCATATGAAGAGAAACATCTATAAGGGGCAATTGGTAAGGGCTGGGAGAATGTGTTCTACATATGACACCTTCTTAGAAGAAGTTTCCAGCATAACAGAAATGTTTAGGGTAAGGGGATACTGAAAAGGACTTCTTGAAGAAGTAGCAAAAGGAATGATGGAAGGATGGGGTTCAAAATAGAAGCTCTTACTGGAAAGTGGTGTGACCATTCAAAAAATGGTTAGTCAACATACTGATAGGGTCAATTTTGAAACTAGTATGGTCATCCCTTACGGTTCAGGTGAATGTGCATTGAGGGGCATTATAAAGAAGAATTGGCATATATTCAAAGGAAACTTTGATATTTTTCACACACTTGGTGAGACACCAAGCTTTATATACAAAGCTGGGAGGAATTTTAAACATCGAGCACACTTTCCTTAACAAGACTATGTTCATCAAAGGAACTACTAAATGTGGTAGTTGCAATCAATGCCCCTACATCTTAGATAGTGACGTGGCCTTGATAGCTGGGCATGGTAGGGGCATTCCTCTACATAAGGGTAATTGTAACAAGAGAGGTGTTATATATATTTCAGTTTCCAAACGTGTTCATATTGCTATACTGGCAAAACGGAAAGGAATTTTAAGACCAGAATATATGAACACCTTTATGCCATTAATAAGGGGAATGTAAGTAATGCATTATATAGGCACACACTAGCATGTGAGGGAGATACAAGATTTAACTTTGGCATTTTAGAAGTTGTCCCACGGAATTTTAGAGGTGGTTGAAGGGAGCGTCAGGTTGACCTTAGAGAGTTTTATTGGATTATTAGATTAAAAGACACTGTTGAACCAGGGTTAAATGACCATATTTCCCTGGTTCCTGTTCTAAGAAAAAGAGCTTTAAACATCTGAATTTTTATTATATTTTGTATAATATATTATTTTTAATAATGTAAAATGTAACATTTTCTAATGTTTTTTGTGTGTATATTTAAAGTACAAAGGTTTTTAGTGTTTTAGTGTCTATGTCTTTAAAATTGTGGAAAAATAATTGATTAATTGATTGTGTCATTGTATATAAAGGGTGTTGACTTGGAGCAATGTAATTTCTTCTGTTTCTTGTTCAGAGGAAGTCCCTGAGGTGTATACTGGGGAAGAAAGCACTTAACAATAAAGAGACTGGGGTAATATACACTTTGTGAGCATTTTGTTTCATGTGTTGGGCTTATGGTGTAGCTACATGCTCATATTGGCACCTTTGAAGTTTTATTAGTCGTTTTTGGTGCATTATCAAACAGATTTGTTGTTGTTATTAAACATAAAGAATTTATAGACTAACAGGTCTTGCATTACCATGAATCTCCTGAAGTGTCTGTAGTCTGAATCTCAAATGGTTGTAATTATTTCCTAACATCACTCTTTAATGATTTGCCACTAATGTGCCAGGAAACCACAATGTTATGTAACATGTACCAAAGATATGAGGCAAATATCTGGACATTCTATGCAAATCTGTACAGTTGATAGGTATGAGTCACATATTACATTCCGCAAACAGCTGGGGAATGCCTTGGACAAAACATCAGGGAGGTGCTGGAGTGTGGAAACAGGTGCAGCATCCAATGGTCTGCAGCACTCAAAATCATGGACTGGAGTACAGGTAGGTCTGGCCTGGAGTCACCTTGTAAGTACTGACAGTCACACTGGGCATGCTCCTACACATGGCTAACTTGAGCCCATGTCTCTTGCCTCTTCTGCCCAAAGAACAGCTATGTGGAAATATGTCTGTGCATACAGACAGCTATGTATGTCTCCCCTATCCCCCTCACACATGATTAACCTGGCTATCACTATATGGCACACACACACACACACACACGTATATATATATATATATATATATATATATATATATATATATATATATATATATATATATATATATATATATATATATATATATATATATATATATATATATATATATATATATGGGTTCCTGTCAGAAGAATGAAGATGCATTATGTCGAATGCATCTTCATCGATCTGTAAATGTCGAAAATGCAAAATGACGAAGCGGCTTTTAAGCAAATTCATTCCCTGGGAAAGAAGTCGCTTGGCCGCTTCTGTCACTTTGCTGTTTTTGGCACTGTAATGCAATCTCGGAGTTGGTATATTTAAGTAGGGGGGTGTGGGGGGTGTAGCCCCCCCCACTTAAAATAGTGTTTAGTGTGTTTTTTTTTTTTTTTTTTTAGGAACAGCGAATTTTTTCCCCTGGGAAAAAATTTGCTGCTCTGGCTGTTCATTTTTTGTTTTCATTCTTTTGTGGTCGATATAACAGCTTTCGATCTTTTGATCATTTGCTGTTATAACATAGACACAGATATATATATATATATACATATATGTGTGTGTGTGTGGAGATGTAGGAATGTCCCCACTTACATGCAGAATGCTGTGCACGGGTTATCTGCACCTACACATCACAACAGTTGTCTGATGGTAACAGACCAGGGCCACAATAGGACAAAATCGACACACCCACAGAACCCTGCGGCTGTGGAATGTCACCCTGTAGACAGACAATGGTGAGCATGTGGTGTAATCTGCAATGGTTGTAATGCAGGCCTTGGACAGGCCATATTGTCCATGGCCAATTATCCACCTACCAAATTGCATCCAGCCAGACATGGCCATACTGGGAACTGTACACACATAACAGGATTATTAACAGGTATCCCACTCCCATGACTCTAGAGACAATAATAGCAGCACACTGGAGCACTCTGTAGGCCACACATGCTGTGTAATACAGGGCCACTTTGCGTAGGCCGCAAGTACTGGGGCTGCTTCCACATATACAACAAACGTAACCTGTGGTGCATGCAATAAGTACTGTAAACTATAGTGTGTACAAATAGATAGGTATGGGTTCTAATCTCCCAACAGTTAGCTTTCTCTTTGTATGTGTGTGTATACAGGTATATCCCTTGCAACAGTAAAGACATGCCCATCTGGCCTATGTCTGTGGAATGGTGATTCATTTTATGGCCCTGTGACTAGCTGCTTTCCTCAACAGTGGCCTCCTTTACAAAACTTGATGATGTCAAACACCTTAGCACTGGCTGACAGTCTGCTTTCAAGTAATCTCTGTGGTACATGCAAGAAGTACTCCAAGCTGTAATGTGTAGTGCAGGCAATAAGTATTCCAAACTGTAGTGTGTACTACTAGATAGGTAGGGGTTCTAATCTCACAGCATCCAACTCTGTCTGTGTGCATCTCTGTATGTAAATATCACCCCTTGCAGCAGGACAGACATGGTTGTGTCTAAGCAATGGTTTACATTTTTAAGGCCCTTTGACTACCTGATGGCCTCTACATTGGCTGCCTTTACAAAGCCTGCTGATGTCATCCACCTTAACAGCACTGGCTGACAGTCCGTTTTTCAAGTAATCTCAGTGGTGTATACAGTAAGTACTGCACGCTGTAGTGTGTACTACTAGATAGGTAGTGGTTCTAATCTCACAATGGCTGACTTTGTGTGTGTGTGTGTGTGTGTGTGTGTGTGTGTGTGTGTGTGTGTGTGTGTGTGTGTGTGTGTGTGTCTGTAAATATCATCCCTTGCAACAGTACAGACATGCCTGTCTGTGACCAATGGTTATACATTTTAAGGTTCTTTGACTACCTGATGGCCTCTCCATTGACCTTCTAATCTCACAACAGCCAACTGTGTACGTGTATCTCCATCTATCCATCTGCAGCACTATAGACAAGCCCATATGGGTAATCCCCATGCAGAGGTTATACATTTTATGGGCCTAAGACTAGCTGCTGACCTCTAAATACTCTCCACTACAAGGCCTGCTGATGTCATCCACCTTAAGAGTACTAGCTGACAATCTAAACTCAGATAAACTCTATGGTGCATGTGATAACTACTGTGAGCTATAGTGTATAATAATACATAGGTAGGGGTTCTAATCTCTCACTAGCCAGCTTTGTGTCTATGCCATTTTTAATTTTTCCAAGTCTTTTGGGTTTCTAATACCGTGATGGGAATGGACCCCATTCCTAAGTCAAAGTATGAATAAAGCTCATGAAATTAGTATTGTTTCACTCTTTGATGTCAGTCAAAAGTGCTCTTTGCAGCACCTGCAATGCACCCAGTAATGACTCCTGCTATTCATATGGTGTTACATGAATTGGTAACATGTCTAAATACTATTGTACATTATTTTTTTATAAAATCCCATTGCTCCTACTACTATTGGAACTGTCTGGGTATCTTTCTTCCACATGGCACTCATTTCTGTCTGCAGATCCAGGTATTTTATGACTTTGTGTCTCTCTGTATGCAAGACACTGTAGTCACTAGGTGTGATGATTTCAATATTCAATGCTATTTTGTCTTCTTTTCTTGGACCACTATATCTGGTTTTCTAGCATCTATATTTTGGAGTGTTGGTATTGGGTGATCCCATGTGATATAAACTTCATAATTTTCTATGATTCTTTGTGGCTCATGTTTCCAGTGTTTTTCAGCCACTTCTGTACCATAATGTTTGCACAATCTCCAGTGCAACAGTCTCGGCACATTATTATGCCTTTCAGTATACAGTCTCTCTGCCATTAGTGCATTACAACCAGCAACAAGGTGTGTGACTGTTTCCAGTTCGGTTTAACAAAACATACATGTGTCTGTTTCTCCCACATGTTCAATGGACTTTAAACCAGTGTGCATGTAGCCCACTATCTTGGGCTGCCAATATTAACCTTTTATTTCTTGATGTGAATTCACCTCTCCTTAACCATTCCTGCGTTCGTTCTTGACCAACATGAGGCTCTTCCAGAAGTTTTCTATACTTGCTACTACATTTATGTTTTTTCCATATTTCTTGCCTTCTCATTTGATCCTTCACCTTATATTCTTTCTTTTGTTTTTTTTAGCACATTCAGTTGCTGCCTGGTTTGTATATACTTCTGGTTTGATTTCCATTCCTGCTTGACATCGACATGCTTCTGCTAAATTAAGGAGATATGTCATCTTACATTTATTCTCCTCATGTTTCAAAACTTTCACTACATTTGGATCTTGTGAGGTCAGTAGATACTTGTGGAGTCCCACGATTGCAGATCTATACATGTAATCGATTTCAAGGAGGCCCATCCCTCCTTTGGAACGGGGAATATATAATCCTGGTATACACTGATTTTTATAAATCATTTGGTGAGCATGAAGCATCCTTCTTGTTTTTATATCCAGTCTAGCCAACACATTTTGGGGCCAGTCAATCACTTGAAAACTATAAGTTAGGACAGGAAGAGCAAATTGATTTATGGCTTGGATCTTGTTCCTCGATGTCAATGCTGTTTTCAGGATTAATTTAAGTCTTCTAAAGTACTCTTTACTGAGTTATATTCGCATTTGTTCATATTTTATTTCTGATCCTTCATCAATTCCCAAGTATGTATACACTCCGTCTTGCTCAAGTTCTTTTATATCACATTCTTGTCCCAAACTGATGTTTTCCTGGTGCTGCAGCTTTCCTTTTTTAAAGGTTGGTTTTGCACATT
This sequence comes from Protopterus annectens, assembly GCF_019279795.1. Taxonomy (NCBI): domain Eukaryota; kingdom Metazoa; phylum Chordata; order Ceratodontiformes; family Protopteridae; genus Protopterus; species Protopterus annectens. The sequence goes on along the minus strand of NC_056748.1, from coordinate 981,306,461 downwards.
TATCAATACCAAATGACATTCCAATATCATTTGAAAAAGTTTTGACAACCTGCAGCTGTACTTTCAGTTCCTCATCTGATAAGCTATATACTTTTAAATCATCGACAAAGAGAAGATGAGAAGTCATTAGACTTTTTATTTTCTAGGAGCCAAATTGTAGCCATGGCCTAACCTGTTAAGTAAACAGCTTAATGGATTAATGGCAAGGCAGAATAGCAACGGTGACAAAGAGTCACCCTGGAATATCCCCCTTTGAATTTTTATCCCTGGAATAATAATCTGTCCTTTATCATGGCTTAATTGCAAAGTGGTCTGCCACTGTTTCCTGGTTACTGTAATATAGTCAATCAGTGTAGCGTGTATCTTTTACATTTTTAAGCATTCCTTTATCCATGAATGTGGGATACTATCAAATGCTTTTTTCTAGTTAATCCATGCCATATTTAGATTCTTCTCCTTACAGTTCTCCACTATAACTTTGTTTTACAACAAATGATCCTTTGTTCCATATGACTTTCTTTTATTGCCCTTTTGTTCTACTGCCATAATTGAGTTTTCTTCTAAATGACTATAAACTTTGTCAACGTCAATTCCTGTGTATAGTTTATATGTCGTTGGAAGACAAGTTATCGGTCTATAATTTTTAGGGTAGCTTGCAGGTTCACTCTTAAGTAAAAGCATTGTTTTCCCTGTTGTTAACCAGTGTGGTGTGATGGGGGTGTGCATATAAATAGTTCTTACTCATGGCTAAATCCTCATGCAAAGAAGTTAATACTTTAAGCCAAAAGTTAGGTACTGCATCTGAGCCTGGGGTTTTCCAGTTAGAGGCTTTTCTCAACTTTGTTTCACTCTCTCTGGCCGTTATTTCATCCCATTTCATATCCTGTACCTTTAAACTTCTTATTCTTTCTTTTTCTTCTTCAATCCATTTAGCATCTTTGTTATGTTCCACTGGATCTTCATAGATACTTCTCCAAAATGTATCTACTTCTTATTTTGATGTCTTTCAATTCCTTTTACCTTATTTCCGAATTCTCTATAAAACTTTTTTGGGTCATCAATAAATTGCTTATTTTATGCTTTTCCTTTATATTTATCTACGTGTCTTCTAAGTCTTTCCAACTATTTTGAAATTTTTAGTTTGTTATCTTCAATAGTGCATAATAGATCCTGGTCTGTTCTAATACTGCACATTGCTTTTATCACATCTATCTTTCTTAGTGTTTTTGTTATCTATTCCCTCTTCTATATCTTCTAACAATGACACTTTTTGTCTTAGCTGCTTTATAGTTTTCTCTGTTTGATATTTCCATGATGGCATTCGCTTTCATCCCCATTTCCCTCGCTACCCTGTGTTCCTGTGGTAGAATTTTATCAGTTTTTAATTTAGCAGCACAGTAATATATTCAGTTTACTTCTGTTATATCACATGGATCTCTATGGACAGTCCTAATTACTGTGTTTATTTGTTTCATCAAGCTTCTGACCTTTGGGGTTTTATTAACCTTCTGCAGTCTGTTTTTTTATTGATCTTGATATATCTGTCTTTGTCTATTAAATCAAGCAACTCTTCTCTTAACTCATTTTCTTCCATACTGAGGGCACATCCCTTGTTTTCTGTTTCCTACGGGCATTCTATAGAAAGTTCTATGGCATCTTCCTGTGGCACATTCTCTTTAATTTCATCCTGTGTCATCTGTTGTCCTGTCATAATGGAACTCACTGGCCTATCACTCCTCAACATTGACTGCATCAGAGTTTCCTCGGTTTGCTGTTCCTTTCCTTGCTGTCTAGCTTCAAATGAACATTTATACTGGTTTCCTGTGGAAGGCTCCAAAATATCTTGATATGGCACCTGACCAATTGCTTCCTGTTCCACTGGTTTCCCCTTAATTTAGATATCCATTGCTCTATCCTGCTGTGGTGCTTTCTTTATTTGATTTACTACACTGACTCATTCTCTTTGCAGCTGTTCCATAACAGCAATTTCTATTTCTTTGACTTCTCCATTACTAATCTCTTTTTCTACTTTTCCTCTTAGTCTTCTTATTTTTTGTATTGTAAAGTTTTCCATATCTGGATTCCTTTCCCTATATTTTTCTTCAAATATCTTTGGTGCTGCTCTTTGTGTCTGGTCACAGATATGTCCCCTAGTATCACTATGGATGGGCCCATATGGGCTATTTCTGTGTAATGGGTATGCATTTTACAGCACTGTGACAAGCTCCAGGTCCTATATAGACATCACTGATCTCTGCCAACATCTAGGTTTGTACAGTCAGAAAACCCAGGTGACATGTATAATGGGTAGCAGTTCTTCTCACAAAGTATGAATGCATAATTATGCCGGCTGCCCCCTTTGTCCCACACACAAACTTCTACACATATGCACCTAAGGAAACATGCACAAATACTACCTTACCTTGCTGACATCATATTTCTGCTGTGTTGCCATGTCATCCTGTACTGCTGTACTGCCACCATGTGTCCATAGAACAACCACTCAAACCCCTGGAACAGACACATATACAGACCTGTGATACACCTGTCATTCTGTCACACTACCACCAGTCTAACATCATGCACCTAAGAAACACAAGGTTTGCTGTATAGTCATGACATATGCCAGCACACAGTACCTGTTGTGGCCCACAACACCTGCAGTGGCATAACAGTACTGCACTACACAACTACACTGAAAGTAATATAGTCACCCTGTGCATCAGACACATATTTTCATGTCCCTGCATCGATGGCAAGGATGGCAAGGATGTAGCACAGATATCATCACATTCACAGGGTGTGGTGTTAGGGTGCCAGAAGCCTAGGCTGTGCCATACAGTTGGCAGCATGTGTGTGAGTCAGAAAGGGGTGCTGGTCATATGTGCTATGGAGAGGTGCCATGTGTGTCTATGAGTGATCTGCATGTGACAGTGATGTTTGAGGGTGTGCGTGTACATAGTCAAGCCCAGTGCTATCCCTACACATGTGTATGTTGGACATCTGTGGACCATACATGGCAAAGTGGACAGTTCACTGCATCCTGCCATGAACATGGGAATTTGCTCTGTCAGGAGGGGCACTGGCACCACCACACCCAAGGTCAGATGCGGTGCTAGTTCCTGATGGTGACTGCTGTCTGCTGGGCCTGTGTCCACCATGGGGACCACCCAGGACCACATGCCCATGGCCTGCCACATTATGGTATAGACAGCACACTTCCTCTGTAGTGCTGGAGGTACTGCCACTACGGGGGCATGAGTATGCATGGACATGTGGTCTGTGTTGCTGACCTATGCCCATGTGCCCGATGCCCTACCCCAACCAGATGTTCCAGTACAGACAATATGAGGGCAAAGAGAGACACTGTCTCAACCCACTGTCTGTCCACTACACCAGTGAAATGATCCATGGCATCACCAATGCAGTGGAGGCAGTCACGGATGTCAGACTGTGCTGCATCCATGACCCTAAGCATCTGTCTGGTGTTTCATTTGGTATGTGCCTGTGCCTCCATGATGGCCCAAAACAGGAGGCAAGTGATCCATGATGTGACACCTGTGACAGGAGGCAGATGTACAGCATTCCCCCTTTGAGCACCCCTGTCAATCTGCCTGTGTGGGATCTTGCCAGCTGTCTGGCTATGACTAATGTCTACACTCACTGATGCCATAGGTGTCACACTGTCCTGTTCAATGATGATATCATGTGACTGTCCAATATCTGTGGACTCTGGGGACTAGGCATGTGTGGGCATACTGACTGTGTGCAGCGACAATGGGGGCAGAAGGGGGATGTCAGCCTCTGGGACATATTCAGCCCTCAAGAACCCCACCTGCTCCTCACTATGGCCACCATCATCATCATCAGAGCCCGATGAGACACTGACATCAGGTTGTGAGGGGGACAGACTCCAACCCTCCAGTCACCTGTGAGGAGGAAGACAAAATCAGTACACTATTACCTGCACTATTATGTATGGCAATCCACAAAGACTAATACAGATGAGGTGCCACAACTGCATTACCAGTCACACATCTCATCACTGATCTCATGCACAACAAACACACAACTTACACAGCCAAGACAGGCCATTTCTAACATGCATTTCAGCTACATCCAGTGAATGCTTGCAGTACACTACACCTGTAGGGTATGCATTATTGCAATGTATGTGATAGAACTACACATAATACCCAGAAAGTATATCCTGAGGATGATATGGCTGTTATAGTATCACAGCTGCAGGTATGTACTATCTCCCTGTAGTGAGTGAACAGGCATCCTGGAGTCATTGCCTCCTGTATAGCAGGCTGCATACTTCTTCATGACTATAACTGAAAATGTGTTAGTGTTTGTAGAAATACATAGCTGTCATTATCCATTGTATGCACTGTAGTCAACTGCTCAGATATGGAGCATACAACTATTCCACTCTGGCTAAGCATAACAGTGTGACTTGGACTAAATGGCAGCCCTTAATGTTCATATGGTATATATAAGCCATAAAACAATGATATCACACTTACCAGGTACAGGATCACATACTCCAGCCACACCTGATGTACCTATGGAAATGTGAGGGAGAGGGATTGTCAGCAATACCAAATGTTGCACTGTTAGATGGTAATGCGTGCATATATCCCACATGTACAGAACCAAATGTGATACTGCCTACATTGCTGATATTCTGAGTATGTGTGCACAATTGTGCATTAAAATAAACCCCCACTGCAGATAGACCTGATGCTCATGTACTGGTATGCAGAGCCTGCCACAATAACTGATACAGTATTACACTGGTGAACAAAGTAAGCTTACCTGGATGGTCCTCTGATGTGGATGCTGTGGCATACACCTCCAGGATGTATGGGGTGATGGATGCCTGGGAGCTGGTGTTTGATTCTATGTTTTCCAGGACTTCCTCTGTGGCTGTGAGTGGTTGTTCTGTTGCAGGTCCACCACCGGTGGCATTACAATCCCTGGCCACAGCAGCTGCCCTTTGACATGCAGCATTGAACATATCTGAGGCCTTGTGTCAGACCTGCTCATAGGTCTATTCCTGATGTCCTCTTTGGTTAACTGCCCTGACAAGGTCACCCCATAATGCTGCATGCTGGTTATGATTTTGTCAACCCCTTGATAGCAGAATGCGATGATACAGTCTGAGGCCATCATGGATAACAGCATTCACAGCAGCTGTGAATGGGGATACCTCCTGTGATACATTGTTCCTGAAACACAACAAGTGGGGGACAAATTGCAGGACCAGATACATAGACATCCACTGTGTACAGACCCTGCACAACCGATATGGCCTGCACTATCCACTGCTCCCTCATACGTCATACCCCACAGTGTATCAACACACTACATGTGTGGCTATCACAAAGATACTAGCAATACTGTATGTCCCTGTGTGCCATGTTAGATTCTGCTGTATGTCTCTACACCCATCACTGCAGTCTACTATGGTGTGTCCCCTATGGGCAAGCTCCCAGTAATATATAATACAGCCACTGTCGGACAAATAGCTGTGTGATATTACAGCAACTATATGGGGACAGTCCTGCAACAGCAGTGTGCCACAGTGACAGACAGCAATGCAAATCTGCTGTAGTATATGTTCCCCTGTAGGCATCCCACCTACTCACTACATAGATGCTTGTGGACTGTGAATGTGTACCTCATGAATGCATTCCTTTTGGCACAAACATATGGATGTCTGAGAAATGGTTGGCCATTCATTGATGATTGTTGACAGATACTAGGAAATCTGTCTGTCATATGCCAGACCCCTCAGAAAACATGTATGCTACAGTAATATCTGTTAGTGTAGTCATAGTTTTACATTGTATGACCAATATGTATCCCCTGTTACTGAGATTGGACCTGTCTCCCCCCATTACTTATGGCTATGACCAAATCCTGCTGTAGGGGGTTAACAGGCATGTTAGCCATAGCTCTCAACCAAAGAGGGACAAATGTCAACAAAACAGTGACCTAGCCAAAGTACATTAGGAACAGTCAGGGACACCTGTGGAATGCCAGCACTATTTATGTGTGGCATTGACAGACAGAGGTTGTGAATGACAGTACATCGTTTGATGTTTCAGAAGTGTACACCCTTACGTAGTGTCACTATGTCTAACACAGATTCCACTAACTTTCCTACAACCGCCGACTGTCGTAGGATGGAGTAACAGGGGCAGAGCTGGGATTTGACTCAAAGCAGGGACAGTTGTGAGGCATGCCTGTAGCTGTTGGACAGCAGAGTATCACCAACATGTCAGTACCATAGATGTATGAAAGGCCTACTATTATAGTCCCTATTTCCCATACCTCCATCCTACCATCTGCATCCCATTACATGGGGACATCTATTACATGCCTGTACATACCTGGTAGAGTGCAGTACTCCTTTTTGAAGTGTTTCTTAGAAAATAGCTTGCACAAACATTGTCTGTGTGAGCAAAACAACATACAGACCTGTTCCTCATAGGCAGTTGATTGCCTTTTTTAGGTACTGCTCATTAACAGGTAACTGCCTGCGCACCAATCTGTGCCTCAGACTTGCTAACTGCATCCAAAACAGCTGGGTTGCACTTTCTTTAGCCAATCACATGGCACCACAGTGCAATATTTAAGGCCTTCATGTAGGCCTTGGCTCCTTTTTTAGACTTTGAGATGGACATTAGTGAGGTGTGGAGACTACAGCATCACAGAGGGTAGGTACAAATACTGTCCACTTTTGAGATTTCTGAGGTATGTCCACAGTTTTGCATGATATGTTTAGCCATTGTCCCATGACATTGTAGTTATCTGGCAGTTCAGTAGTAAACATTGTGGGTGGAGGTCAGTAAGGAGAAGGAGACAAATGAATGTGAGACATCATACCCATCAGACTATGCATTCTGATGCAGTAGTTGCTATTCTGTCAGCTCACTAGCTTTGTAGGGGCAAACTATGAAACATGTCCCTGTCACTGGTCCTTTGTCCCCTCCACCCCGTCTGGATCCCTTGTTCTAGGGGGTTGTGTGGTATGGTAGGTCTGTAGCAGCTAGCTTAACATACAGGAGCATATGTTCCAGGCTGCAGCTGCTGCTGCAGCCTAGGACACATATGGGGGAGTGTGACCTCTTTGTAGGACAGCAAGCTGTATGAGTAACTGAGGCAGCAGTGTCAGCTGTCTCATCACAGCAGAACCAGGGTAGGGTACCCTTTATAGTTCAATCAAGGTATGTGCGTAAGGTACATCTGTTATGTAACAGTGGCAATCACAGAGTAGCAGGTGACATATAGTTTGGCTATAGAAATATGTGCAATTTGTTCCTGCCTACAGGCCTTTGACTTGCAAAGATGTGTAGCAGTTAATGCAGTAGCAGTAACCTGTGTGGGTTAAAATTTCATGACTTCATCATTACTTGCTGCGTTCAAAAAAATGTAACTGATATGCAACACACTGGATTCAAACCCAAGACTGTGGGTGGCAAAATATAGTACATGCAAGGCATTCAACAGACTGAACTACTGAGTCAGGGCTGTAGCAGGTGTATTTGCAAGATATATAGATATATGTGCATACATACAGTCTGTGACACATGTATGCATCCATCATTAAGTGCATGGCTTTCAAAGGCAGTTGTTGTGCAGCAGGGTCCCAGTTGTACACATGTCCTTTGCCATTGCTGCTTTAGCAGGTATGTTTAAAGATGTTGCTGATAAAAGGAACAGTTACCTGCTATCATACCTTTCAACCTCTTAGAGCAAGAAATCTGGACAAAGCCATAGATAAAAGTGGGACAAAGGCCCAAAAATAGGGATAATCTTTACATACTGCTCTTACAAACATAGAATGCTGGTAGAATAACAAGTGTTGCATTAGCATGTGTTTTCTGAAGGGTATAAAGTGTGAAACTCAAATGTCTGTCGTGATGTTTTAACCTCAATCTTTGATGACTTGCCAGTACTTTGCCAGAAAAATATGATGTTATGAAACCAGGCCAAAAACAGGGGGCAAAACTCTGGTCATTCTGTAACAATCTGTACAGTTAACAGGTATGCCTGCTATCCCAGGCCTGACATGCATCCATTATTATTTATTTGGCTGTGTACTGGTGTAGTGTTTGCATCACAGTCCCAGGTACACACCCATTTTCCCATTATATGTACTTGCAGTCTGTTAGTGGTAATCAGTGCATTTTGCTGGAAACACCCATTTTAATTCAGAGCTGAGTGGTATAGTAGGCTAATGAATTATGCTGTATTTGGTAGGGGCCTGGGTTCGAGATGTGGCAGGGATGATTGTTCTGCTGATTTGACTAACACTGTGAGAAACACATAAGAACATTAATGGAATGTTAAGCTGGTTTGCTGAATGCGCCACATCGAGGCATGTCACTTAGCTCTGCATAAACCCACACTAAAAATTATTAAAAAAAGAAAAAGGGGTGATAGGACAGTGGTGAAATGGGGGCAGGCAGGGGGAAAAAACATACTGAAAGGCAGGTAAAGGTTGTGCAGGAAGGGTTTAGGAAAGAACAATAGCTTTCCATTTCTTGTACAGCAACAGCTGTGCAGGTTTTATAGAATTTGTACAAGAATTTGGAACCTCACACCCCAGAGAGAGGGGTGAGGAGAACATAAATGTGTTAATTAATTAATTTTATACTTAGTTGTGTTCATTGGACACGTGAAATGCAGAGCTACGTATGGGGTGATATTTCTTTTTTGTGTGACAGATGCCCACTTTTTTTAACTCATTCACACCAATGGAGCTCAGGAAGTTTGCATTGTGACTTCCAATGGGCTGAGCCTAAGCCTTTTGTCCGAATCAAATTATGTCTTTACATTTCAAACAAATGTTCATATCTGTGGAACTATGGGGTTATGAAAGAAGTATAGATGGCAAACTCTTCAGCACAAACTATTTTTATAGTGGTAGTATTCTTTAGGTTCTAGGTCTTAAACTGAAGTTTACAAGTCACAGTAAACACAGTAACTATTACATTTGTAATATTTTGTAACCAACTTATAATATTTCAGCAACCACTCAAGTTATACACATACTGTCAGCATCAGTTTATTCATCTAGCTGAGAGCTTTCCTATGTGGCTAAGGAGTTATGTCTGTGTTACTTGGTTGTTGAGATATTTAGAAAAATGTGAAAATTATAGCTGCATAAATTAATATAATAAAAACAACAGTTAATATATACTGACCTGCACTAGACAGCGGTCAAATATTAATGTAGCTGAGTTCGCCAATGTGTAAACTTTAAGATGAAATCTTTTAAAACCCTGTACATAGCATGGGTTTGGAATTATTGATGCAAATATGAACAAGCAATATTTGATGCCTAGAGGCATCAGTAGGAGTTAACTGCAGATGGACCTGGAGGCATCACATAGATGTAATGAGTTAAGAAGAGAGTGGAATGTTGGGAAGGTAAGTTGGGTAGGAGAGGTAGCATCTGAAGACAAACAAGACAGATAAGACAGCTGACAAGGGCGGTGTTTGACACATGAAAGAGGTAAACATCTTGGATGGGGAGGGTGTTGTGGAATCTGATGTGCATGTGCATCCAGACAGCAGCAGCATGACTGAGATCCCCACCCATAGGTAGCCAGCACTGCTCCTTCACTGCCCTGAAGGTGGCTGTGGTGGAGGCTGGGTGCTGGGGGCAGCAGGCCCCACTTGGTTACCCAGTCTGCCCTCAATCCAGCGCAGGTGACATTCATAGCTCCTATGAACAATCCTGTGCACCATGGCCAGTAGGGGTGACAACCCCTTCTCCGCCATGGCTCTGGGGGGGATGGGCCCCATCCCCTGAGGCAGTTCCACATAAAGGTGGTACAGGGACAGTGCAGGGGGCACCACTGGCCTGTGCTATGGCCGGCTGAGGTAGAGTAGGCAGATCACCAGGACTCGGCCTACCCTAACATGCTGTGGTTATGCAGGTAAACCAATACATATAGGTGAGTTATGTACAAAACCATTGTTAGTAATAACAGCATGCCAGAACATTGGAAATGACCCCATTACAGTTCAATGCATATTATGTGAAACACAACAATAAATAACAGAACAGTCAGTATAGTAACAGCATGCCAGTAACAGTTACGGCACAGTATATGTTAATACACAACCATAGTAATACATATAACATTAATAAAACACATGCCCCAAAATAAAGTTTATGGAAAAACATATGTTAATAGTAAACCATAACCAATATATAACAATAATAAATTTATGAAAATAAGGAATGGGAAGAACGAGAACTACAGTCCATTAATACCATCATGGGCTATATAGTTGACAACAGTAATGCTATCTACTCTACAGGTCTGTTGTTTCTTTATGTGTAAATGTGCCCTATAGCTGCTGTAGCATGTACATACCTCTCAAGCTATCCACATGGGACACTATGGGCCAATCAGTAACACTTACAGGTACACAACTGCAAAGAAGGCTTTCACATCAGGTGAACCTATAAAACTACCATGGTGTGCTGTGGGCTGATGTTCTGCTACTTTGCTATTGACATATAACCATGTTGATGATGCATCTGTGACAGAGGGATTATGTAACAGTAATTACATTCCATGACAGCATGACACTTGAAAGACATGCATGAGTACAGTAAAGAGAGTACACAACTGGCATGCTTTGCATGGCAGGCATGGGGATAGAAACCAATAACAGTGACTGCAGGGTACATGTGCATCACATGTATTAATTGGCTGCAGCAACCTTTACAAGACACACCAGGCATACAGCCATACCAAGAGTACACATTTTATTTTATTTTATTATATTTTATTATTATTTCATGTATTTTCTTTTTTTTATGCATTAATAGCACATTAGTAGTAATAATTTCAACAGTCTGTGACATCTGAACAAACAATTATTTACACAATAATATGAACTATCTCACCCATTTATGTTCACTTCCTGTGGGAGAGAATATCTGTAATCAATACATGATTGGTACCATAATATTTCTGGCAGGCATGGGGATTATTTAATAAAATTTGGCTGGTGATAAACAGTGGTGAATATCTTTTTTTTATGTTGGTTCAACTGTTTTAGGTGCTTGTGCTTCCCTTTTCCCTGTGGACCATATTTTTTTCTGGTTCTTTGTGTTTTCATGTCCACAGAAATGTCATCTCCTCATCTAAGATATAAGTAAGAGATATTCTTTGCCAGGAAATGTAACCTAGTTATTGTTGGAACTGCCCCATTATGAGTCTTCTCAGCCTGCTGCAGTACAAGTTGGGGATGTCAGTGTTATCATGTATGTATCCCAGGAGGATCAAGGAGATCTTGTGAGAGAAGCACTAGCAAAACATGCAACCTGACTTAGGAGGCTCAGATAATGATTCTTGTAGAAAAAGAAGAATCTTGATTCAAGATAACTTCTAATTGTGGATTGTTTCATATTGATTTGAATGATGGTTCATATATGTCTTGATTGGACCAATTACATTAATATGAAAAGAAATTGTTGAAACATCAGTGCCTTCAGATGGCCGACTTATTTTTCAAGGAGAGCATCTATTCTGATAAGGAGGAAGTGTCTGCAGAGAGAAGCTAAAGACTATAAAATTTGTTCCATTTACCCTAAACTAGGTATTCAGCAGTAGAAACTGATAGAAAATATTTAACAAGGCAGTGTTCATTTTTAATTTAACAGTCATTTTATGTTAAAGTTATGCAAAGGCAAGGGATGAAGTTAACCCCTTAATAACAAGGATTCTTTGGAATTTTCCCCTTTGAGATGCTCAGTGACACTGGTATCTCTGACATCCAACCAGAACTAATATTTAGGATGACGGGGAACTACATAAGCAGAATGCCTCAGAGTATGCATCAGAAGAGAGGATGGTGGGGATGAAAAAAGAATGGATGAACTTTGGAGATTTGGGCAAAACAATTTTAAGATTTTTAATTACAGCTTATTTCACATTACAAATATTTTTGGTTTCATTCTCTAAAGGACTTACTTTTTTTTTACAAGTATGAACATTAATCTAATGGACACTGTTATTGAGCTCAAATTGTTTATTAGAAAGTTAAATTTCTACATTTGATTCCAAAATAAGAAAACAGATGTAGCATGTTTAGCCCCTCCAGTTATACCCAGCTTTCAAAAAGATGATGGGGGGAATTCAATAAAGCCTATATGGATTCATTTTCTGTGTAGGCATAGTGGCACAGAGCTTACATGGAAGTAAGCAGCCGTGCAATCAAATAAACGGAGCTGAGGGGTGTGCATGAGTGTGAAAACACGGAAGTGTCCGTGGCATGCAAATCACCTCATAAGAAGGTGAATTGCATGCAAATGAGGGTGTTGGAGTGATCTGCCAAGCAGATAGTCCTGCAGACCCCATGTTGCTGTCTGAAGGTACATGGAAAAATTCTGTGTACATGAGATGAAAAAGTGAACAGGGGCCGTAAAAGCCCAGGTAGAAGGACAAAAATAGCATAGCAGACAAAGATATGTGGAAAATGATGCCCTGTATGTTCAAAAAGTAATGGAAAATGCTTTAAAATAATTATTATTTTTTAATACTCATATTATGTTTGCACTGTGCGCAGCAGTGCACAAACATGCCGTTAATGAAAAAAGAAAATATTTAAAAGTGTAAAAATGAAAAAAATAAAACATGATAATAATAATGCATTATATGGCCTTGCATGGAGTATGTACAAAGGTAGATTTCTGTGGTTGCTAAGGAGGCAGGGTCTGGAATAGCATAGTTTCCTGGTTGTGTGCACGGATCTGTATGCAAATGAGCTGGGGTTACTGAATAGGAAAAATGGGTATCTGTGCCGGCAAATCACATCTGTGTAGCCCCAGAACCATGTTGGTGTCCACAGAAGAGGTAGCTGACATCATAAGGGGGTGTGTCTATTTCTTTAAGCACATTTAAGCAGAGCGACATCTGTTTGCGAGTAGCACCACTGAGCTGAGCAGGGGGGGGTATTTCAGTGCTGCTAAGCTTTGTTTACCTTTGGGGTGCATGTTTTAGCTAGTTTGAGTGTGCTTGCATAGTGCAACGCTGTGCTGAATGTGCCCATCTATGGGGATGTGTCCATTGAGTGCTGAGCATTGTTTATATCTGTGTTGTGGGTTTGTGCACCATGGAGCAGTGCTTAGCAGGAAAGGCTGTTTAAAAAAAAAGAAAATTGCCTGGGAAAGGTCATTCTATACAAATTACTGATGACCCCTGTACCACTAAACTGGGCCATTAAAACACTGATAATGATGCACTTGGCAGGTAGAATGCATCATAGGTAGTCAATCACACAGGCTGTACCTACAGCAGAGTACTAAAAAAGTTGCATACACCCTACAATCTGATTTTACCCCAATACTCTGCACCAGTGGAGTACAAACATGGGATTTTTACTAAAGCAATGCTAGGGGCTGCTGCAGCTCTGTACATCTCTATGTGCTAGATGCTGAGGTCAGTGCTGATGCTGTTGCTGACAATAGGCCTAGACCAAGAAGGAGAAGAGTGTTCAGGCTCAGGGTAACCTTCCAGGAGCTACATGAGCTGGAGATAGTAGAGTGCTACAGGGTGGACAGGAACATACTGCAAGAACTCACTGAGCTCTGTCACCCTCAACTCAGACCCAGAGCCAACAGAGAGGATTCCATCTCAGTGGAAACAACTGGGGACATGATGGGGGGTTTACTGACATCAGCATCCAGGGTACTACACTAGTTCCTGGATGCCATGCTAACACATGCTAGTGAGCACATTTATTTACCCTGCACCCTCGAGGAGAAGGCTGGTAGTATTCAACTCTTCTACCATTAGCACACTACCCTGAGGTATTGGGTGTCATAGACTGCACTCATGTACACATCAAAGCAGTGCCCAGTGAAGAGGATAGTCTACATCAACTGCAAGGGGTATCACACCATCATCTGCCAGGTCATGTGCAATGACCATGGCATTATCATGCATGAATGTATGTGCTGTCAGCCCTGGCAATTATCACAACTCCCATATCTGTCATGCATCACAGCTGTACCAGATGTTTTCCAGAGGGGACATTGCTGTATGGCCATCTATTGGGGGATGCTGGCTATGCACTGGAACTGTGGATGATGGCACCCATCAGAAATGTACACGCACCCACCAAAGAATGCCATAATGAGTCACAAGTACAAACTAGGAACATCATAAAACATGTGTTTGGGCTGCTCAAGTCACGGTTCCAGTGCCTAGATATATCTGGTGGAGCCCTGCAGTGCTCTCCAGCCACATGTGCACAGATGTTCACAGTATGTGCCATGCTACACAATATGATCTTATGGAAACAGCTGCGGCAGGATCATCAGAGGGAAGGGATACACAGCCCTTCACCAGTGCCTAGGTCACTGCAGCCAAACCCACAGGGGTACTCAGAGGAGAACACCCAGAGGCTGTCCCTGTAGGCAGATGTTGGTGTGCCCAGTATGCCCTGGCCTTGGCCAAGAGACAAAGCATAGCACATGCATTGACAACTTAGAGTCCTAGGGACTGACACCTTACTCCAACTCACATACATAGTAAAAAGGATGTCAGCCAGACCAGACAACCTGCACCTAACCATGTATTGGCTGTGTACTGCGTGCATCAGACAGAGTCAGCCCTGAAACACAGGTCTCTCAACTGTTGCACTCGCAAGGTAAGTCACTGTCCTATACAACAAATGTATGGGGTACTAGACTATGGTAGCATCTGTATGGACCTGCTGCATGTAAGCAAGGGAATAGAGTCAGCTACTGGGATACTTGCAGAGAAATAACAGCTATTTGGGACAACAGGTACTCTATCCAATACTGGGTTCCCCATAATATGCATTAGGCCACATAGCTGGAAACCCCACTGCATTATGCAAGGGAAATGCCAAACAGTAGGGTCATAGGACAGAAACATGACTGTCAATGCCAGTCCCCTACCCCCAACACATCAGTGTTCCCATAACACTGCAGTAACAGTATGTTTGCAAGGCTATATCTGCAGACCACACAATTCCAGGACTGTCACAACCTAGCCACATGTATTTTCCACAAAACGCAGGGGTCACAGCAGGGTCACACTGTATGTCTGTATGCTGTTGATAGTGTGAGGAATTAAGCCTCACTTTCCAGAGGCTGCTGTGGCTCACTGGGCTAAGGGCATTAGCATGGTTGATGGTGTTGATGGTTCGAAGCTGGCTGCACTTACAACTTTTGCATGCGAGTTATTCGTATGGTGGGAGACCCACAGACTTTCATAACACTGTAATCTGCTACTGCAAGGAAGCTGGACACAGCCAGAGAAAATGGGGGGACAGAGGCCCAAACCTACAGACATTATACATGCTCTGAGTAACTTACAAGGTGGCTAGTATAACAGCAGGTTGCAACAGATCAGATTAGCTGCAGTATGTAAAGACCATCACTTAACTGTGTCACTACTTACAACAATTCAGTGGATTGCATTTTATAGTATATTACTGGATAAACACAACTGTATAAGGAACAGTGTATCCAAAATGTGTAGGGGAACCTGGATTAAATCCAAAGTAAGTTGTGTAACAAGAAGATATCCAAAGGCTGAAGAATACAAAACTCTTTATTAAAACAAAAAATGGTAAGCACTTTCGCGGTCATCCACTTCTTCAGACCATACTACAATCATCATCATCTTTTGGCTGTTCCCGTTAGGGGTCACCACAGCAGATCATCTGTTTCCATTTCTTCCTGTCCTCTGCATCTTGCTCTGTCACACCAACCACCTGCATGTCCTCTCTCACCACATCCATAAACCTTATCTTAGGCCTTCCTCTTTTCCTGTTACCTGGTAGCTTCATCCTTAGCACCTTTTTTCCAATATACTCAGCATCCCTCCTCAGCACATGTCCAAACCAATATAATCTTGCCTCTCTGGCTTTGTCTTCAAACCTTCCAACCTGGGCTGACCCTCTAATATACTTATTCCTAATCCTGCCCACCCTCGTCACACCCAGTGCAAACCTTAACATCTTTGACTCTGCCACATCCAGCTCTAACTCCCGCCTTTTTGTCAATGCCACTGTCTCCAACCCATATAACATAGCTGGTCTCACTTCCCTCTTGTAGACCTTCCCTTTCACTCTTACTGGTACCCGTCTGTCACAAATCACTCCTGACACTCTTCTCCACCCTGTCCATCCTGCCTGTACTCTCTTCTTCACCTCTCTTCCACACTCACCATTACTCTGAACTATTCATCCCAAGTATTTAAGCTCATCCACCTTCACCACTTTTACTCCTTGCATCCTCACCATTCCTCTATCCTCCCTCTCATTCACACACATATATTCTGTCATAGTCCTGCTGACCTTCATTCCACTTCTCTCTAGAGCATATCTCCATCTCTCCAGGGTCTCCTCCACCTGTTCCCTACTCTCACTACAGATCACAATGTCATCTGCAAACATCATAGTCCACGGGGACTCCTGAGACCATACTACAAAAGGATACAAGCCTTAAATACAGCACTTAAACCAATCACAGATAAAACCAATTAGATAATTAGTGCAGTAAGCTTTTCTTTTTCAGTGCTGGTTTTAAAGCAACAGCACTGTTTAAACCAGGGGACATGTTAGCTCCAAAGTCAATAGTCCATCTTAGTTCTGCATATTCAATGTTGTTTGTCAGATCACCCTCCCTTGCACTTGCACAAACAATTTGTAAAACCAAAAACTTAAAATAATGTGAATCACCTGCTTCTTATACATGTTTAGCTAATGCATTAGTCAATTTTGAATTACGAATGTCATTTAAATGTTCCATCACCCTTTCTTTTAAAGTTCTGTTACTCTTTCCAATATAGAAACAGTCACAGGAGCAGCATTTTGCCAGGTAGACAGTATTTTTACTCAGATAATCAGCATAAAAAGAAAACTCCAGTTGACACAGTTTTCTGGGGTGCATTATACCACTTGAAGACTATACATATTTGCAGATTCTACAGGATCTACATGCAAATGTGCCCTTACATTCTGAAACAGGAAAAGGGACCTGTGTTTGTTTATAACATAATCTGCATTTCAAGGACTTGCTATTCTTGAAAGTGAAGTGGGGTTGTGTGCCCACTGCCTTACACACCTCTGGTTCCATCAGTAGGATGGGCCAATTTCTTTTCACAATGTCGCATATCCTACTTACATCACTGGAGTAGGTGAGGGTAACCCTGCTAGTATTCTCCAATTGGTTTTCTTGACCTTTAGTTGTTAACTGTTCACACCTTTCTGAAAAATAAGGTCGTGTGTTAACACAGTCACTACTCTTTGTATATGCTATAGCCCTCTCTATATCGCCTATCCTATAGCCTCTGTCCAACAAATCAACCCGAAGGTTATCTAATGCTTCCTCTAAGTCCTTATTCTCTGTATGTAACCTAATCCATCTCATTACTTGATTCTTAATTAAATTGCGCTGCACATGCCTTGGATGCATACTGGTATTGTGTAGTAGATTGTTTTTCCTGCATAGCTTCCTGTATGCACTAGTGGATAAATGCCCAAGTTCACTCTTACTAATGGTAGTATCTAAATAATCAATGCTAGTGTATGAACAATGCATAGTGAATCTAAGAAAGGATGTCGTACCTTCTAAGTAGTTCTTAAACTCAGAAAGCAGCTCACTCAGATCGTGCCATACAAAAAAAGGTCATCTACAAAACGTTTGCAGAACTTAACATAAGATTTAAAATGGTCATTAACAAGCACTGAGTGTTTCTCCCAGTGTACCAACACTATATTAAGTGTTGGCACACGCTGTCCCTATCACTACTCCTAACTTTTGTAGGAAGTAATCTGTCTCGAACATGAATACATTGTTCTCCAGAACTAATTCAAGGAGAGTACATAACATCTGTATTTTGGAATATAAGGAACAGGGCAGACATATGGGGTGGAATGCTGGACATTCTGCAAAATCATGTACAGTGAGAGGTATGATGACTGTGACCCTGTGTGTAGTGCTACATCATGTACCCCACTCACATCATACCTTTCCACCTCTTAGAGCAGGGAATCTGGACAAAGCCATAAACAATAATGGGACAAAGGCACAAATATAAGGAGAAGGATTAATTATTGTCCAAATGTGGAAAGTTGTTAGAATAACAGGTCTTGCATTACATGAATCCCCTGATGTATATGGAGTCGGTAACTCAAATGTCTCTCATCATATCCTAACATCAGTCTGTAATGTTTTGCCCCTAATGTGCCAAAAATTCACAATGCTATGTAAAACGTACCAAAAATATGACACAAAACTCAACACATTACATTACAATCTGTACAGTTGATAGATATGGGTCACATATCATGTTCAGCAAACAGCCGGGGAATGCCTTGGACAAAATAACAGGGGGGTGCTGGACTGTGGAAACTGGTCCAGCAGCCAGTTGGCTGCAGCACACAAAATCCCAGACTGGAGTACAAGTAGATCTAGCCTGGAGTCACCTTGTAAGTACTGACAGTCACATTGGGCATGATCCTACACTTAGCTAACTTGAGCCCATGTCTGTTGCCTCATCTGCCCAAAGACCTGCTATGTGGAAATATATCTATACAGACATACAACTACGTATACATATCTGTCTCACCCTATCAGTATGTTGTACACACACACACACACACACACACACACACACACATATATATATATATATATATATATATATATATATATATATATATAGAGCTATATAAAGTACAATGATACATAGACTCCACACAAACATCTACAGAACACATATATATTACTGACACACACATCTACATTTAAGGAGACAACCCTGTTATACAGATTGAGATGGATATGGGTGGGGATGTACAAAGGTTCTCACATATCCCTGACTGCTGGGGTTATATGCACATACACATCACAACAGCTATCCAGTGACACCAGACCAAGGCCACAACAGTACATAATCCACTCACCCAAGACCCCTGAGCCTGCAGGCTGTCACCCTGCAGACAGACATATATGTGCAGGTGGTGTAATGTACAATGGGTGTAACACACTCTTTGGACAGGCCATATTGTCCCTAGCCACATGTCTGCCTATCAAACTGCAAACAGTCACATATGGCCAGACTGGTAGGTGTACACACATAGTAAGGATATGACCAGGTATGCCACCCCTAGAACACTAGATACAAAGTACTGTGCCTGCATCACCATATACAGCAAACGTAACCTGTGGCGCATGTGATAGATACTGTGAGTTGTAGTGTGTGATACCAAGTTCGGTAGAAGTTCTACTCTCACATTGTCCAACTGTGTGTGTGTGTGTGTGTGTGTGTGTGTGTGTGTGTCTGTGTGTGTGTATCAATATATTCCCTCATGGCACTATGGACATGCTCATATGTGCTGTCTCCAGGCAATGCTGTGCATTTTTGGCTATGTGACTGGCTGCTGGCCTCTAAATTCCCTCCTCTACAAGGCCTGCTGATGTCATCCACCTTAAGAGCACTGGTTGACATTGTAGTGGCAGATTAACAGCGTGGCTCATGTGATAAGTATTGCAAGCTGCAGTGTGTAATAATAGATAGCTAGATAGATAGATAGATAGATAGATAGATAGATAGATAGATAGATAGGAGTTCTAATCTCACAGCATCCGCCTCTGTGTGAATATGCTCCCTTGCAGCACTTCAAGCAAAGCCCTATGGGCTATCTGTGTGCAATAGTTACACATTTTTTTACTCACTAACTAGCTGCTGGCCTCAACAGTGGCCTCTGTTACAAGGCCTGCTGATGTCATCCACCTTAAGAGCACTGGGTGACAGTGTATCATCATGTAAAGTTTGGCACATGCTGTAAGTACTGTGAGCTGTTGTATGTAAAACTAGATGGGTAGCAGTTGTAACCTCACAGCATCCAACTGTGTGTGTGTGTGTGTGTGTGTGTGTGTGTGTGTGTGTGTGTGTGAGTGTGTGTGTATGTGTGAATACATTCCCTTGCAGCACTTCAGGCAAGCCCCTCTGGGCTATCTCTGTGCAATGGTTATACAATTTACACCCACTGACTAGCTGTTGGCCTCAACAATGTCTTCTATTACAGGGCCTGCTGATGTCATCCACCTTAAGAGCACTGGCTGAGAGTATAATAGCAGATAGGCAGCATGGCACATATGAGAAGTACTGTGAGCTATAGTGTATAACACTAGATAGGAAGGAGTTCTACTCTCACATCATCCAATAATTTTGTGTGTTTGTGTGTGTGTGTGTGTGTGTGTGTGTGTGTGTGTGTGTGTGTGTGTGTGTGTGTGTAAATATGTCCCCTGATAGCACTAGAGACATGGCCATGTGGCCTAAGCCTGTGCATTGGTTATGCATTTTATGGCCCTGTGACTAGATGCTAGCCCTAAATTGCTCTCCTCTACATAAGCATAACTGATGTCCGCCACCATCTGCAGTTGTACATTCAGACTACCCAGGTGACATGTATCAATGGGAGGAGGGTATGAAAGCATGAGGATGCTGACTGTCCCCATTGTCCCTGACACAATGTTTTACACATATGCACCTAGGGAGCCATGCACATATACTGGCATACCTTGTTGACTTCATATCTCTGCTGTGCTGCATTGCCATCCTGTGCTGCTGTATTTCCACCATGTGTCCATACTTGCACCACTCAGACTCCTGGGACAAAAACATACACAGCTCCATGAAACTCCTGTCATTCTGTAACACTACCACAAATGTACCATCAGGCAACAAACATACACAATGTTTGATGTGTACTCCTGACACATGCTGGCATACAGTATCTGTTGTGGCCCACAACAACTGCCATGGCATAATGCTACTGCACTACACAAACACAAGTAAAGTTATACAGTCACCCTGTGCATCAGACAAGATATATGCAGGTCCCTGTATCAATGACATGGATGGCAGGGATGTGGCACACGTATCATCACATGCACAGGGTGTGGTGTGGTGGTGACGAAGGCCTAGGCTGTGCCAAACAGTTGACAGCATGTATGTGAGTCAGGAAAGGGTGCTGGTGACATGGGTCATGGAGTAGTGCTGTGTGTGTCCGTAGGTGACCTGCATGTGATAGCAGTATTGGAGTGTGTGCATGTACACAGTCAAGCTCAGTTCTAGCTCTACAAATGTTTTTGGTGGACAGTTGTGGACCATACATGGTAGAGTGGACATTTCACCATCTCTAGTCATGAACACAGGAACTGGGTCCTCCATGAGTAGCACCATGCCCAAGGTTATATGTGGTGCTAGTACCTGTTGGTGACTGCTGTCTGCCAGGCCTGTGTCCCCATGGAACCATCCAGGACCACATGCTCATGGCCTGCGACATTGTGGTCTGGACAGCACACCTCCCTCTATACTGCTGGAGGTGCTGCCACTACAGGAACATGAATGTGCATGACCATGTGGACTACCAGCAGATGGTGTTGCTGGCCTACATCCACGTGTCTGATGCCCAACCCAACCACATGTTCCAGCACAGACCACATGCACTCAAAGACAGACACTGTCTGAACCCACTGTCCACTATATCAGTGAAACATTCCATGGTGTCACCAATGTGGTGGAGGCAGTCACAGATGTCAGACTGTGCTGCATCCATAACCCTAAGCATCTGTCTGGTGTTACATTCAGCTCATGCCTGTGCCTCTATGACAGCCTGAAACATGTGTCAAGTGACCAACGATGTGACACCTGCAACAGAAGTGGACAGGCAGCAGTCCACCTTCGAGCACCGCTGTCAATCTGCCTGTGTGGGACCTCACCAGCTGTCTGGCTATGGCCCGTGTTTACACTCACTGACCCCATAGTTCTCACACTGTCCTGTTCTATGTCACCACCCTCTGGCTGTCCAATATCTGTGGCCTCTGATGACTGGGTATGTATGGGCATACTGACTGTGTGTGGGGACAATGGGGGAAGAAGAGGGATCTCAACCTCTGGGATAGATTCAGCCACTGACAGCCCCACATGTGCCTCATTATGGCCACCATCATTATCAGAGTCTGATCAGACACTGACATCAGGTTGTGAGGGGGACAGACTCCAACCCCCTATACACCTGTGAGTAGCAAGACAAAAGCAGTACAATACCACCTGCACTATTATGTATAGTAATCCACACAGACTCATACAGATAAGGATCCACAACAGCATTACATGTCCCACATATTCTCAACTCTGATCCCATGCACAACACACACACACCCACAACAACATACACAGACAACCCAGCCCCTGTATATCATGCATGTCAGCTACATCTGGGTAATGTTGCCAGTTCCAAATACATGTGAGGTATGCAATATGACAGTGTACGTGACAGAACTACACATAAAACCCATTACACCTATCTTGACAATGATATGCCAGTTGTATTACCACTCTGTCAAGTATGTACCTCTTCCCTATTGCGTCTGAATGGGCAACTTGGACTAATTGCCTCATGTATGGCAGGATGCTTAATTGGTCATAACTATAAGTGCAAACATGTTAATGTTTGTACAAATACACACCTGTCATTCCCTAGGCTATGCACTGTAGTTAACTGCTCTGAAAAGGAACATACAATTATTCTACTCTAGCTAAGCAGAACACTTGTGCAAAAGACAAAATGGCAGCCCTTAACATTCATAGGGTATATCTCTGATCAGGCAAAACAACAGTATGACATTTACAAGGTACAGGACCAGCAACTCTGGCCACACCTGATGTACCTGTAAAAAGGTGAAGGAGAGGTATTGTCATCAACACCAAATCTTGCAAGGTAGTATGTGTGTATATCCAGTGTACAGTGGCTAATGTGATACTGGCTATATTGGTGACATTCTGAGCATGTATGCACAACTGTGGTGAAAAGCCAACCCCCCCCCCTCCAATGCAGATAGACCTGACACCCATGTACTGGTCAGTACAGCCTGCCACAATGACTGCAAATGTATTATACTGGTGAACAGAGTTGGCTTACCTGGACGTTCCTGTGATGTGGATGCTGTGGCACCCACCTCCAGGATGTATGACATGATGGTTGGCTGGGAGCTGTAGGTTGATCCTAGGTTCACCAGGAATTCCTCTGTGGCTAAGAGTATTTGTTGTGTTGCAGGCCCTCCACTGGTGGCAGCACAATCCCTGGCAACAGCAGCTGCCCTTTGACGTGTGGCATTGACCATGCCTGTGGCCCAGTGTCAAACCTGCTCATAGTTCCTGTCCTGTTGGCCAATATCATTAACAGCCATCAGAAGGTCGGCCCACAATGCTGCTCACTGTTCTTGATTGTGGTGACCCCTTGACAGCAGGATATCATGGTTGAGTCTGATGGCATCCAGTATAGCATCATTTTCCGCAGATGAAAATGGAGGATGTCTCTGTTGATACATCATACCTGCAAGACAACAACAGGGGAACACATTACAGGACCAGATATGTGGATGTCCACTATGTACACACCCTACACACCCGCAATGGCCTGCACTATCGACTTCTCTGTCACATGTAATTCCCCACAGTTTGGCAACTCACTACATGTGTGGCGATCACCAAGTTTGTAGCAATACTGGGTAATGTTCCTGTGTGCTGTGAGAAATTCTGATGTATGCCTCTACAGGTATCACTGCAGTGTAATGTGGTGTGTTGCCTATGGGCAAATCCCCAGTAATATGTGATAAGGCCACTGTCAGGCAAATAGCAGTGTGCTATTCCAACAACTATAAGGGGACAGTCCAGCCACACCAGTGTGCCACTAAGACAGCAATGCAAACCTGCTGTTGTATATGTTCCCTGTAGGCAGCATACCTCTTCACTATGCAGATGGTTGCAGAATGTCCCCATGTTTGCCTCATAGCTGTGGTCCTTCTTGCACAAACTTGTGCATGTCTGACAAGTGGTTGTCCACTGATTGATGGTTGCTGTCAGCTAACTGACACAGAATCTAAGTGTCACCCATCAGACCCCTCAGACTACACATGCTACAGTAATATCTGCTACTCTAATCACATTCCTACTTTCTATGGTCAATATGTCTACTGTGTCACTGAGTTTGGGCCTCTTTCCCCCCATTAAATATGGCTTTGTCCTGATTTCTTACTGTAGGAGGTTGAGAGATATGTTAGGCATTGCTCTCAACCAGACAGGGGTGAATGTCCATGAAACAGGGACTTGGTCTGAGTACATCAGAGACATACAGGGACAGTTTGACAATGTTAGTACTATTTATGTGTGACACTGACAGACTGAGAGGAGGTGACTTACAGTACATAGTTCGATGTTATAAGAGTGTACACCCTTACTTAGTGTCACTATGTCTGATGTGTAATCCACTATCTTTACTATAACAGCCGACTGTTGTAGGAGGGATGGACAGGGACAGAGCAGAGATGTGATTCAAAGTAGGGACAATTGAGAGGCATGCCTGTAGGTGTTGCACAGCAGAGTATCAGTGACATGTCATTATCTTAGATGTAATACAAGCCTACTGTTGTAATCCCTATTCCCCATACCTCCATCCATCCTCCCATCTGCATCCCTTTTGAATGGGGAAATGCAGTACATACCTGGTAGAGTGATGTATTCCTTGTATTGAAGCATTCCTCTGCAAACGCTTTGCACATACACTGTCTGTATGAGTAAAACCACATACAGACCTGTTCCCTATAAACAGTTTGCCTTTTGTAGGTAATGCTCATTAACAGGTAATTGCCTCTGCACCAATCTGTGGCTGAGAATTGCTAATTGCATCCACAACACCTGACTTGCATTATCCTTACCCAATGGCATGGGACCACAATGCAATATATCGGGACTTCATGTAGGCCTTGACCTCTTTCTTAGACTTTGAGATAGACATTAGTGAGGTGTGAAGACTACAGCATCATTAAGTGCAAATACTGTCCACTGTAGAGATGTATGACATATACCCACAGTTTTGCTTCACATGTTTGGTCAGTGTCTCATGAGAGTGTGGTCATCTGGCAGGCCACTGGCAAACATTCTGGGTTGAGGTCAGAAGGGAAGAGAGACATGTGAGTGTCACACATCATAATTGTCAATATATGCATAGTAATGTAGTCACTGCTATTCTATCAACGTACTATCTTTATAGGGGCAAACTGTGAAACATGTCCCTATCTCTGGGCCTTTGCCTCCCCTTTTATGTATGGTTGTGACCAGATCTCTTGTTATATGGGGTTGGGAGGTATGGTCAGTCTGTAGCAGCTACCTTAACATACAGTCATGTATGCTCCAGGCTGCAGCTGCTGCTGCAGCCTAGAACACAATTGGGGGGGGTGTGTGAACACTCTGGAGGCCTGCAAGCTGTACGTTTAACTGTGGCAGCTGTGGCAGCCCTGTTGTTACAGCAGAGCCAGGGTGAAGGTACCCATTACAGTTCAATTGAGGCATGTGCTTAAGGTACATTTGTTATGCGACAGTGCCAGTAGCATGAGTAGTAGGAGAGATGTACTTAGGATATACAGATACATGCAGTGTGTCCCTACCTGCAGGCTTGTGACTTACAAAACTGGGTAGCTGATACTTCAGTACCATTAACCTATGGGGATTAAAATTGCATAAGTCAGTCATTACTTACTGTGTTCACAGCAATGTAATTGAAGTGCAACATACTGAATTCGAACCAAGGACTGTGTGTGGCAAATTGTTCTATATGCAAGGCATTTAACAGACCGAGCTACTGAGCCAGTGCTGCAGTAGGTGTATTTGCCAGATATATGTGGTAACATACAGGCTGTGACACATGTTGTCTGCATCCATCAGTATGTGGATGGCTTTCAAAGGCAGTTGTTCTGCAGCAGGGTCCCATCTGAACATGTGTACTGTGCCATTTATGTCTTAGCAGGTGTATTTGAAGAAATTTCCCACTAAAGGGAACATTTACCTGCTATCACAGGCTTCACATACTGTCACTATTATTTATTTGGCTGTCATTTGGTGTATTTCTGCATCAGAGTCCCAGGTACACTCCCATTTGTCACCACGAACCAACAACTTAATATAACACACAAAGCAATATATCAACCCCACGCTTGCCCATCACTGAACTCTCTCCTCCAAACCTACCTACCCACCAGGACCCTCTGATCTGAAGACAAACAACTATTAACCCTACATAGGCCAAAAAAAGCAAGACAATGTCTGCATTCCTACTTATTAACTAAACTCTGGAATGACTTACCATCAGACATTAGGGCAACATCTAACTACAATAATTTCAAACCCACATTAAAGAAACACCTCTTAGAAACAAACATCTGCACCTGCTTCAAGTAAACCTACATACACTCTTTCCCAGTCCATCTCACCTCCACCCCGCTTCCACTCTCTACATCCTTTTCTTTTCTTTTCTCCCTTCCTCCTCCATACTTCCCTCCTCTCATCTTTAAACTACCCCTTGTTTTCTCTAGCTCCAAATCCCACTAATTTGCTCATCCCACTTTGACCTTTGCATTCTTTTATCTTTACTCTACAAAGGTCTACCTACACATTACCTAAATAACACTGGAAACGTCCACCTCAACTAGACTAACTCCCTTTAAAATCATACCACTAGCCTTCCAACTCTTCAAATTAGATAAACTAACCAACTTTGCTGCTAATCTCAGACATTGGAACCTAACTGCTTTTATGCCAGCCAAGCTACCTTGTAACTCTGCAAACTATTCACCTGCATGTAAATTACATAACCTTGTTATCTACACTAGTCAAATGATTTCTTTGTAATTCTCAAATGAATATGCTAAAAAAAGGTTTATTTTGTATTTCAAGCCAAAATATTTTCTTTGTATTTCTCTAATGTAAATGTAAATCAAATGACCATTTTACTTTTGCTTTGTCAAATGTTCTACCATATATGTTATTAATTTTACTAATTTGTGGAGCATTTCTACCTGGGTCTCCGCTGTAAATGGGTTTCTGACCAATTCAGACTTTACCAGTCAGCAAATGCCAAATAAATAAATAAAATAAATAAATAAATTAGATTTGATTTCACTCTGTCAGTGGCAATTAGTATGTATTGCTGGAAGCACCTGTTTTTGTTTCGATCTGTGTGGCCTAGTGGTTAGTGCTGTAGTTAACAGAGGCCCAGGTTGGAGACTTGGCAGCGGTAATTATTTTGTACATGTGCCTAACACTGTGAGAAACACACAAGATCATTAAGGCACATTAAATCACTTTTAAGCGGATTTGAGTGGGTTTGCGCGATGAGCTGGATTGTGGCACTCTGCACAAACCCGTGCTAAAAAATTAAAAAGAAAAGAAAAAGAGGGTTATAGGACACTGGTGAAATGGGGGCAAGCAGGGGGAAAAACATGCTGAAAGGCAGGTAGAGATGTACAGTACAGGTGTAGGGAAGAACCATAGCTTTCCATTTCTTGTACAGCAGCAACTGTGTAGTTTGATGGATTTTATGGATGAATTTGGACTCTCAAACCCCAGACAGAGGGGTGAGGACAACATAAATGTGTTGTCAAGCCAATTGGACCAAATTAGTTGTATTCAGTGGACGTGTGCGAAATGGAGAGGTATGTATGGGGTGATACTTTTTTTTTTTTTTTTGCGGGACAGGTGTCCTTTTTTTTAAGGAGAGAGTGGAATGTTGTGGAAGGGATATAGGTATGTGTGGGGAGGTAAGTTGGGTAGGAGAAAATGCAAATGCAGACAGACAAGACAGACAAGACAGCAGGACAGGAGTAGTGTGTGACACATAAGGGGAGTAAACACCTTGGATGAGGAGGGTTTATCTGAGAAGCATGTGCCTCCAGATGGCAGCAGTGTGACTGAGGTCCACACTCATGGGCAGTCAACACTGCTCCTTCACTGCCCTGAAGGTGGCTGTGCTGGAGGCTGGGCACCAGGACCAGCAGGCACCACCAGGTTGTTGAGTCTGACCTCAATCTGGCGCAGGCATCATTCACAGCTCCTATGAACTATCCTGTGCACCATGGCCAGTAGTTGATCTTGGGTGACTGGCACCCCTCTGCCACCGCTCCCAGGGGAGGATGGGCCCCATCCCCTGAGACGGTTCTACCTGAAAGTGGTGCAGGGCCAGTGGAGGGGGCACCACCAGCCTGGGTCCCAGACATGCTGGTACCTGGTGCCACAGCTGGCTGAGGTAGGGTGGGCAGATCAGCAGGAACTGGCCTACCCTGTCATTATGTGATGATAGAGTTATAGCAATGTGTATAGGCTAGTTATGAACAACACAATTTTTTAATAATACCAGCATGCCAGAACATTGAAAATAACCCAATCATATGTTCAATGCATATTATATAGAACACAACAATAAATAACATAACAGTTATTATATTAACAGCATGCAGTAACAGTTACGGCATAAGGCCAACAACATAGGTAATTCAACAAGATATGTTATTATGCAACCATTATAATACACAGCAAAAGTAAAACACATGTCCCAAAATAAAATTTAATGTAACAACAGATGTTAATAGTAAACCATAACCAATGGATAACAATAATAAATACATGAATATAAGGGGTGGGGAGAGAGAGAAATACACAGTCCATTAATGGCATTATAGCCTATTTCATGGAGAACAGTACTGCTATCTACTCTACAGGTCTATCCTTTGTTTATGTTTACAAGTGGACTACAGCTGTTGTAGCACTTACATACCTCTCAACCTATTCGCATAGGGCAGGATGTGCCAAGCTGTAACAACTGTGGGTAGTGAACTACACAGAACACTTGCACATCAGGTGGCCCTATATAACTATCAAGGTGTACTGTGGGCTGATGTAGTGATACATTCCTGGTTAGATACTCATGTCAATGGTAAATGTGTGACAGAGGGATTACACACTGCTAATTACATTCCGTGACAGAGTGACACTTGAGAGACATGTATGTGTATGTACAAAATCTATACTACTATCATGTCTTGCTTGACAGGCATGGGAATGGAACCCAATAGCGGTGACTGCAGATGACAGCTGCATCAAATGTATTAATTGACTGTGGCAACCTTTAACATTCACTCCAGGCATACAGCCATACCAATGATTACAGATTTTATTTATCTTCTTTTATTTTATTAGTATTATCTTTATTTTCTTTATTTTATGCCATACACAATTATTTACCTAGACTATGGCCTAGCTCACCCATTTTCTGTAGTTCCTGTGAAGAGAAAATCTGTAATCATTTTGTGACTGTTACTGTAATATATAGTGCTACAGAGCACTGGATTTGCACCCAGGTCTGTGTGTGACAAAACATACTTCAGACAGAACATTTAACAAACTGAGCTACTGAGTCACTGCTGCTTCATTACTGACTGATATTTGCCTAGAGCTCACCTGGAACCAATATATGACCTGATATTAGTAGCAGAGCTTTATAGTAGACTGCAGTGACAGTTGAACACACAGGCATGAAATTCTAGCATGACAGAGATACTAGTATAGGTACTAGGTAACCAATATATTACTACATAGACTGCAGGTATACACAATATATTGTTAGTGGGTTAAAATATTTGTGAAGTCTACAAACCATATAAAATTATTGGATTGGCTAGCTCATCCATATACATTTGCAGACAGTATATATTTTTTCTCCCGGGCCTTCACTGGAAATGGTCACCTTGTGTCCAGTCGGACTAACCCAGTAAACAAATGGAAAATAAAATAAATAAATATTTGCAGTCTATAGCTATTACATTGTTATACTTGCCTGCAGCACCATATCTCAGAGCCTGAATGCAAATAGCTGAAATGCAATGGTTAAAACAAGACAATCCTGATATACACAGTATACATTGGGTGTCATTGTTTTTGCTTCATGTGTTATTGCAGAACAGGTGTCATAATTCATTTCTTGTAAAACAGCTCTGAATCTACACTTATTGCACAACACTATATTGTTAATCCTCGTTCATTCCTTACGCATGGGTATCAGTTCCGACCTCGGAACCGAGCTGGCCATTTTCCAAGCTTGCATCAGCTACAAACTCTCAAGCTAAACTCTTACCCGTAATCCCCCTCTCCCTGTTACCCCAGATTTCGTTTGCCGGGTTGCTATTCGGTCATGTCAAGCTGCTTCTCTTGAGCTAAGTATAGATATTTGTTGTCAGACTAGTCATATATATAACTTTTTCTGTCAGAAAAGTTTCTATTTTGTTGTCTCTTACCCTATCGCATTTAGCGACCATATTTTCTTGAGTTTTCTTCTCTTTACTCTGCACCTTTTACCGCGAGATATTTCTCCCTTACCATTGTTGGTAATCTCTTCCTTTCTTCATACCTTCGGGTTTTCTTTTGTACCATTGCTGGTACTCTTTCTACTGTCCCCTTTTTCTATCATGGCAGATAAGAAAGGTAGTCCGGGATTCAAAAGGTGTTCTGATTGTGGTCACAAATTACCTACATCAGATGCACACTCTTTGTGTGTTTATTGCTTGGGTGTGTCCCACTTATCTGTTGACCCGCCCTGTGCTATTTGTAAAAATTTTTCTAACAGAACCTTGTTGGAAATGAAAAATAAGTTGTTGCTGAAGGGACTTCTCAAATCTCCCTTTTCAGAGGCTATTTCTGGGATGGAGGCTTCAACCCCTCCTAGAGCCCATAAGAAAATGTTGGATGATCCGACTAAGGCCAAGTCTTTGCCTTCGTCCCCGGCTGGGGACTCCTGCCAACCAAGACCTAAAAAGGCTAAAGTTTCTGCTTTGGAGCTCAGTTAACCCCAGTGCTTTCAGTGCCTAGACTTTCGGCACCGAAGCCTTTGGCACCATCAGTGATCTCTGCTCTGTCTTCTCCTGTAGCCTTTACTATATCGGCATCAAGGGGCTCCTCGGTTCAGACTGTTACGACTACTGCATCAGCACCGACCATTCAGTCGGCGCAGACCTTGACCATGTTGGCTCTGACATCTTACTCGGAACCGATGCCTGAGTTATTGACTCCAATTTTGTTGGTTCCAGCTTCGGTACTGGCAACCACTTTGGCACCGATCCTTGTGTCAGTGCAGACTGTGACCTTGGCACCAATGATTACTTCAGTGCAGACACCCATAGTCCAGTCTCTCTCTGCACCGTTGTTCTCGGTGCAGACTGGTGAGGTGGGCACCGAGCTTGTCTCTTCTGTAGACAGATCTGTTTCACCCTCAGTCTCCGTGAAGTCCACTAGAAGCCTTTCTGAACACGATGTGTTGCATCTTGTGGATCAAGTTCTTCTGGCCAGAGGTATCTTGCCCCCCAGGACCTGTCCTTCCTTGGGAGGCGATCACCCATCTCCAAAGACCCCTTCTTATTCTCCTTCTTTATTGCCTTTGAAGTCCATTGATATAGCTCAGTCTTCCCCCTCTGCGGTTCCCTTTATGGATCTCACTAAGGAACCGCAGTTGCCTTCATGGCAGGAGAGTTTTGCTACGACCCAGGATGACAGTTGTGATAAGCATAATTTGCTGTTCCACAGCCATCCGGGGACTCCGAGTCGACAGGCTGAGCCACTTATGGGAGGGGTGACCCTTGTCCTGAACACTCACCCCTCTTCAGGTGGACCAGCCCTTCAACTGATGGAGAAGGCTCTGGCTTCTGCTGGTGATACTGTGCTGTCTATCGCCCTCCTCTGGTACACTGTTTTCACAAGTTGCACCTGGCGGACACCAGATGCAAGGGCCTCAGGACATATTCTCACAGGAAACCCCTTTTCCGTTGTCTTCCCCAGCTCCTCCCTCTGAGGAAGTCCACCGGAAAGGTTTGTGTAAGAGGAAGCACATGGACTCCACAGAGGAGTCCCTCACTGAAGACAAAGACTTTGATGAGGGGGAAGGATTCCCTCAGTCACCCTCTGAGGTATCCTTTGGTGATATCCTCGAAATCCTTAAACAGAGAGGTGACTGAAAGCCCTCTAATCTGACCTCTGAGGAGTCTGTGTTCCTGCAGGCCTTTCATGCCCGGTCCCCTACCACCTGGGTTACTCCACCTGCCGAAGAACTTGTCCGGCTTATCGTACAGTGTGTGTGGAAGACTCCGGACACAGTCAAGGCTATTCCCCAGAGGCCAGATAAGATTTTGTCCCCTCCTGCCACAGATCCCCATTGGTCTAAAGGTCTTCCTGTGGATGATCTGGTGGTGGCGGCCGCAACAAAAAAGGATCTGGCGGAAGAAGAAAGCCAGACTGTCCACCCACCTAACAAAGAATTCCAGGCCCTGGACAGGATAGGGACACGCATCTTTGCATCAGCGACCTTTACAATCAGGTCCCTGAATTATATGGCACACTTTACCAGACTTCAAAGGGATCTGATTTCCAAGTTGTCAGAAACCTTGGCTGGTGCCATGTCTGATGAGGTCCATGACAAATTGGCCTCTCAGCTGGCCCCCATTGAGTCAGCATCTAACTCCTCTATGCGACTAATATCTCACACATCAGAAGGAGCAGCTAGAGCAGCAGGTTCAGCTGTGGTCTTGAGATGATAAGCCTGGATGCGCTTGTGCAATTTCACGGAACCCTTTAAGGCTTCCTTTCTTTACGATCCCAATGAGGCCTCTTCGTTGTTTGGACCCAAAGTTAAAAGCACACTGGCCAGATGTGGACAGGATGGTAAGACTCTTTCTGCTGTAGGTGTCCATTATTCTTCCCCTCAATGTGCTTTCTCCCAAAACCAAAAGAGTGGGAAGATATGGTTCAAGAAATCTCAGGGTCCCTTCCGTGACACACAGGCCGAGTTCTTCCCTAGAGGCAGAGGGGGAAACTAACAGGGAAGACGCTCCATTCAGGGCAGAGGGGGTCCGTGTAACCAGGGTTCCAGGGACTCTTTCCCTGGCCAATCCTACCAGCGTTCCTGAAGAGCGGCCCAACTCCTTTCCTCTGGAGGTTGTTGGGGGTCATTTCTCCTTGTACCCTTCTGCCTGGCTAACCGTCACCACCGATTCTTGGGTACAAAGGATTATAACCAGAGGTTATCATATCCCCTTCGATCTTTGTCCTGTCCCTTCAAAAAAGCCTTCCCGACATTCCACCCAGTCAAAGGGAAGAAGCAGCATTAGAGATAGAAAAGCTGCTAAGAAAGAGTCATCCAAATAGCCCCTCCAGACCAGATAGGATCCAGATTCTACGCAAGACTATTTTTGGTGCCAAAGAAAACCGGAGACTGGAGATCAATTTTGGATCTCAGTGTATTGAACAAGTTTGCGAGAGTACAAAAATTCCGGATGGTCACAATACAGTCTATCCTCCCACTTTTGGAAAAAGATGATTGGATGTGCTCGATAGATCTTTAAGATGCGTACTGCCACATAAAAGTGGACAGGCCATCAAGAAGATTTCTGCGCTTCCGTGTGGGAGCCAGTCACTACCAGTTCAGAGTACTGCCCTTTGGACTCTCTACAGACCCCAGAGTGTTCACAAAGTGCATGGCAGTCATCACAGCTCACTTGTGACTACAAAGATTCCAGGTATTTCCATACTTAGATGACTGGCTCATTTCTGCCCTCACCAGACATCTACTGGAAGAAGCCCTGGCATA
The DNA here is from genome assembly GCF_019279795.1 of Protopterus annectens. NCBI lineage: Eukaryota > Metazoa > Chordata > Ceratodontiformes > Protopteridae > Protopterus > Protopterus annectens. Next base: position 981,272,912 of record NC_056748.1, on the reverse strand, counting down.
CTCTCTCATCGCTGCACAAAGGCTAGGCATAACCATAAACTGGCAAAAATCCAATCTCACCCCATCTCAGTCCACAGAATTCATAGGGGTTATCTTGGATACAAAGAACTGCAGAGCTGCCATTCCAGAGTACAGAATTCTAAGGATAAAGCAACAACTGATCCCAATCCTTTCAAGGGAGAAATCCACAGCTCACTCTGTCCTACAGCTGTTGGGTTCCATGGCAGCCTCCATCACCATTGTCCCCCTGGCCAGGTTTCATATGAGGCTTCTACAATGGCTACTGCTCACCCAATGGTATCCTTTTCAGAATCCTCTTTCAGCCAAGATTCGAGTAACTCACAGGTGCAAACAGGATTTAAATTGGTGGATGACACACAATCCATCACAATGGTCTCGCCCCTTCTCCCCCCAGCAACCCAAGGTCACAGTGACCACGGACGCCTCCCTGATGGGGTGGGGGGGCTATGTCAGGGACAGACAGTCCAAGGCACTTGGTCCGAATTGGAGGCCCAACTGCATATAAATGTTCTAGAGCTGAGGGCGGTGCTTCTGGTGTTGCAAGTATTCCATCCCCTGCTGCCGTCTGGGATGATTGCAATTCAATCAGACAACATGGCGGTGGTCTGGTACATCAACAAACAAGGTGGAACCAAATCTTACCCCTTTGTCGAGAGGCCATGAGGATATGGCAATGGGCGATGGCTACCAACCATTTTCTTCTAGCAATGCACATTCCCGGGAGTTCCAACATGATAGCAGACAGACTCAGCAGGTGCATTCTACAACCTCCTGAGTGGCCCTTGATATCGGCGGAGATCTTCCACCACTGGGGCCGTCCTTGCTGCGACCTCTTTGCATCCCCGACCAACTGCAAATGAAGCAACTACTTCACCCTGATTCCCCCTCCGGGACAGTTACCCAGGGATGCTCTAGTCCACGATTGGCCCTTGGGTCTTCTTTATGCATTCCCACCTTTTCCCCTCATTCCCCAGTTTCTGAAGAAAGCCCGTCGGCTGAAGAGCAAGGTGATCCTCATAGCACCATATTGGCCTCGTCAGATTTGGTTCCCCTTCCTTTGGCCTCACCTACTAGATCGACCATGGATTCTCCATCCAACCCTGGAGTTGATCTCACACCTGCAGAACCTGATTCATCCCAACTTGGACAGCCTAAAGCTCACAGCTTGGCTCCTCCAATTCCCTTGATTGCCAGGCAGAATGATCTTTCTTTACCAGTACGTGACATTCTCATTGCATCTCATAAGTCTTCCACTAGAATTACTTATCTAAGCAAGTGGAAAAGATTTACCTGTTGGCTGAAAGAAAAACAAGTAGATCCTTTCTCAGCACGAGTGTAGATAATACTAGAGTATCTGGCTGACCTTTTTCAATCGGGTCTATCGGCCTCTACCATTAGAGTTCATTTGGCTGCAAGACCTAATTTCCATGAGGGTGTCCAAGACTCCTCTCTTATGTCACACAAATTGTGCAAGACCTTCATAAAAGGTGTGAATCATCTGAAGCCACATTTTAGAGAACCTATTCAATCATGGGATCTATCATTAGTTCTACAAGCTCTGACAATGCCACCCTTCGAACCAGCTTCTTCTTGCGACCTCAAATATTTTGGTCGCCATTACTTCTGCCAGACATATCTCTGAGCTTCAAGCTTTATGCATCAAGAGTCCATACTTGATTTTTCATAGAGATAGAGTGTCTTTGAGAACTAATCCTTCATTTCTGCCAAAAGTGATCTCTGAAATGTCCATTAATCAAACCATTGAATTGCCATTTTTCTTTCCCAATCATTCAAACAGAGGAGAGTATTGCCTACATACCCTAGATATTCACAGGCAAATCCGTTTTTACTTAAACAGGACTAGGTCCTCTTGTAAATCTGACCAGTTATTTTTAGCCTATTCTGGATCTAGATTAGGATCTGCTGTTGCTAAGGACACATTAGCTAGATGGTTGAAAGACTGTGTGACTTTCATTTATACACAGTGTAATATTCTGTTGCCTACTACCATGAAGGCTCATTCGACAAGGTTGGTGGCAACTTCTGCTGCCTTCCATGCCAGAACTTCTTTACATGACATCTGTGCAGCTGCAACTTGGGCTACACCTCATACCTTCATCAATCATTGCAAATTGGATTTGGCCTCCAGGGGAAGAGCATCTTTTGGTTCTATGGTGCTCAGGAATGTTCTTCCATGAGATCCTCCCAGGAATAGAGGTAGCTGGGGACTCTGTCCCATGCGTAAGGAATGAACGAGGATTAACAATATCAGATAAAAAAGTTATGTCTTACCATAACATTCCATCTGTATTGTTGATCCTCGTTCAGTCATTACAACCCTCCCTCCTTCCCCCTCCTGTGGCTTCTAGTGGATCTCACCATCCGGTTCTCTTACGGCATTTGACCAGAGGTAGCCTCTACCTTCTTTTGACTTGCAAACTCAATCTGAGGTAAGAGGGAAAGGGGGGATTATGGGTAAGAATTTAGCTCAAGAAGTTGTAGCTGACGCGAGCTTGGAAAATGGCCGGCTCGGTTCCGAGGTCGGAACCGATACCCATGTGTAATGACTGAACGAAGATCAACAATACAGATGGAACGTTATGGTAAGACATAACTTCTTTTTATTAGATATACCTTGAAGTAGAAACTGGTATTGTTCTGTGCTTTTATTACAGAACAGTTGTCATAATCAATTTCATGCAAAACAGCCCTAATTCCACACATATTGCACAATATAGCTTTATTAGAGGTACTTTCATGCAGTTAATGGTATAGTTCCACATTTTTATTGCACAGTTGTTGTAATGCAGATGTTGCAATACAGCTGTAATTCCACAGCTATTGCAGTAGAAACTTTATTTCATTTACTTTAGCAAAGATAATACTTTACTCTTCCCTGTTTATTGCACTACAGTTGACAATAGTCACTTACTGAAGTACAGGTCTATGTCCACATTCATTGCAATACAATTTTTACTGTATATACCTAATGGCAGGTAATGCTTTACTCTTTCTTGCTTTTCTGACAATAGATTGCAAAATACAACTGTACTCATCACACTCATGGCACAACCTGGCCAAGTGCCCAGCATGCACCTCAACATTGCGAGCCTTCTTGTCTATAGCTGTTGAGAGAGAAGACCACCATTATGCATACCAGTTTAGCAGACATTCAGATTAGATATTAGTGGTACATAGGTTTATGTACTTACATACAAGTGGGACATTTCCTGCCTAAAACTCTTGGGCCCAGGTTTCCAAGGCATCCCACTTACATCATTTCAGGTCATCATAGTGGTGACGACACTGCTCACTTGTGTGGGGGATATCAGTTGCACTGGTGAGGTCCTTTGCCAGCTGGTCCCAGGCCTTCTCCTCACACTCTGAACCCTGGTAACCTCCCTGCAGTAGCCAGCCTTCATGGTTTATAAGGAGTCCGACCATGAGCCTGGACTTCAGGATGCCCAAACACTGCGCCCGAAAAGTGTGAACCCTCTTCAATGTCTGCCATAGTTTATCCCTCAGAGAAAGCACTCCAGTGGATTATGCTGTATTCCCACCTGTTGAGCTTAATATAGCCTGATTTCCCACCCATACATGCCACTGGACAATTTTTAAAAATGCTGAATGTCGCTTGGCACCATAGAAACCAGTGCAGCTGAGCTGTGCTTAAACTGGCAATGCTTAGCAGTGCTTAGGAGAGGACAACCCAGCTAAGCACAGAGATGCAATGCCAAGCAGTGCATGAAAAGAGATTATTTAAGCAGTGCTTAGCAGGTCTTATCAGAGCTTAGCTGAGCACAGCAGATCAGGATTGAAAAATAATCACAGTAATTTGTCTTTGGAAAATAAATGCTTACTTTCTCTTTCATGTATTTAAACCCTGCATCTACTGCACATAAAGTCATACCTCTAATGACTTGGCTATGTGGATATGTGGAATACTGCTATTCTTTTACATATACCTCTGAGCTAACTTTAAGCACTGCTAAGCACCATGACGCACTAGGCAAACCTGCTAAGCTCTGCTTAAACTTGACCTTTGAATCACAAATTAAATAAATCCAGTTTCTATATTTAGATGTCTGGCATGTGTCAATTGTTGAGCTCCACTTTGCGCAAACTTAAAAAAATATAAGAATAAAATTAAATACATTGCTGTAATGCACTTGGGTAGTGCAGGGGGTGTGTTACTCATCTGCGACACAGTCACACACTCCCTACACTGCTTTAATAACTGTGTTCCATGGCTATCCCTCAGCAATGTGCCATCATTAATATGCATTGCACACTACTAAGGGGAACCACGTACACAGACACAGTAACTTCCATTTAGGCTCTACACTACTCCTACATGGATTTTATTAAATATGGGGGGATGCGAGATGCACTGTAGAAAAAAAATAGCTGTGAAAGGGGTCCATTTAAAATTTTTTTTTGTAAATAATAGGAAGAAAAGACTGTTGAATGTCATATTGGGAGACAGAAATTTTCAGATTATGAAATCAGACAAAAGAGTGGTTTTAGTTATTACAGACTCAACAGCTTTCTCGGTCACAACGTGTAATTTGCTTTTGGATGAGAAATTTTATGAACCTGTATCTAAAAATCTTATCAATGCACCATGTGGAAAACTGCAATTAATGTTTAATAATTTGTGATTGCAAGGGGATTAATAGATAGCAAATTGTTTTCTTTTTTTGAGGATAAATCAAAAACTGGTTGTGCGAGCCATTTTTAGTATCCACAAGATCCATTAAAGCTTAGAGAGCCATCCTTTTAGACCTATGGTAGCATCAGCATAACCTAAAACAGAGGGGGAAATTCAATAAAGCCTACACAGACTTATTTTTTGTGTAGAAATAGTGGCATACTGCTTGCATGAAAGTAAGCAGGTGTGTGATCCAGGAAACAGAGCTGAGGGGGTGTGCACGAGCAAGCCAATATGGATGTGTCCATGGCATGCAAATCACCTCATAAGCAGGTAAATTGTATGCCAATGAGGGTAATAGAGTGATCCAGCAAGCAGATAATCAGTCCTGCAGGCCCTGTGTTGGTGTCTGAAATGTACATGTAAAAATTCTGTGTACAGGATGTTTAACAGAGAACAGGGGTCGAAAGGTGCAGTAAGAAGGACAGAAATAGCATAGCAGACACAGATATGTGCAAAACTATCCTCGGTGTCTAAAACCTAATGGAAAAAAATATAAAATATTTTTTTTAAATAATCAGATCATGTTTGTGTAGCATGCCGCAGTGCAGAAACATGCTGTTAAGAAAAAAAAATTAAAAAGTGTAAAAACTAAAATTACTGCTATGTTACAGTAATGAATTATAAATCCCTACTTGGAGTATGTACAATGGTAGACTGCTGTGGTTCACAGATCTCCTGGGTTGTGTGCACAGATCTCTATGCAAATGAGCTGGGGTTACTGAATAGCACAAATGGGTATCCATGTCTGCAAATCCCATACGTATAGGCAGAGGGCTATGTTGGTGTCCACAGAAGAAGTAGCCAGCATCACAAGGGGGGTGTGCCTGCATCCTTTTAAGCTCATTGCAGCACAGCACTACTTGTTTGCATGGCATGCCACTGTGCTCAGCAAGGGGGTGTGTACACTGGCTGCTAAGCTTTGTTTATCTTTGGGCAGCGTGTCTGAGCGTGTTTGCATGGTGCTCCACCATGCTGAGCATGACCTTCCATGGGGGTGTGTACACTGACTGCTGAGCATTATTTACCTTCATGGCGTGTGTTTATTTGGGACACCTCAGTGTTAAGCGAGGAAGGCTGTAAAAAAATTGGCTGAGAAAGGCAATGAGATCTTAATTACTGATGATCCCTGTTCCATTTGAACTAGGGCCTGTAACAGTCCTTAATGATTTACTTGGTAGGTGGAATGTATCATAGCTAGCCAATCACAAAGCCTGCACCTACAGCAGAGCATTATAAAGGTTGCAGAAACCCTACATTCTGATTTCACCTCCCTGGACTACATGAAAAGAGACATGGAAGAGCTCTCTGATCATGTAGCCCAGGTGGGTATGACCCTGACCCTGAGTGGCATCCTGCCCTCACCAAGAGTGATACCTCAGTATAAAGAAAAAAAATGATCAATTTCCACAATTGGCTAAGCTTCTGGTGTCATTCAAAGGGAATCCAGTGTCTGTCAGCCTGGGATGACATGCTCGACAAGCCGCATTGCTTCGCAAGAGACGGCTTGCATCTGTCACCCCTTGGCTTTTGAATACTGGCCAAGGCTCTTGCTGCCCCCATAGTGCCTTTTTTAGGCAAGGCTCAAAATTCAAACCCACCACCATAAACAGCAGAAGTAAAAAAATGAGGGTTATGCTACTCAATGCCAGGAGTTTAAATCTCAAAATGCATGCGCTCAAAGCACTCCTAAGTAAGGAGAACATCGACATCTGTGCAGTAACTGAAACCTGGTTCAAGGTTCCAGAGTGCACTCCAGCACTACTGGGCTACAACTCATACCACACATTTCGGCCACAGAACACGGACCGAAACACAAAAGGAGGGGATGTATCCATATTCATCAAGGATACTCACACCTCCAGGTTAGTGGCGCAGCATGATACCTCTGAGATCATCTATGTGCAACTAGCATCGGGCAAATCTGCAATGCAAATTGTGACCTGCTACAGATCACCCTCCATGACTCAGGACCACCACTCCGCCTTTCTGGAGACACTGGAAAACATGAAGGTCCTACCGAACACCCTGATATTGGGTGATTTCAATTACCCTACCATTAACTGGGAAAACTACTTGAGTAGAAACTCCCAGGCTCAGCGCTTCCTGGAATTTATCAACTTAAATGCCCTGGATCAGCTGGTAAACTCCCTACCACAGGCCACAACATATTGGACCTGGTCATCACCAACATGGGCGACAGGTGTTCCGTACCGGGGTTCAACCCGTCCCTGGTTAGATCAGACCATAAACTAATCACCCTGGATGTCCACACCCCACCACCACCCCCAACCAAGGAAACCACAGTGAAAAACTTTTCTAAAGCAAACTTCACCTTATTTAAGGCAGAGGTGGTAAGTTTCACAGCCCTACGCTAAAGGATAACACTGCCCAAGATGCAGAATCCTTTACAATTGCACTCTATGAGCACCTACAGGGATGCATGGATCATGCCATCCCTAGCAAGACCAAGACTCACTCCCCTAAGAGAAGGAAACCAGTCTGGTGGACCCCTGCCATAAACAGGTTATACAACAGGAGGAGGAAACTAGTTCAGAAAAAAAGCAAATCCCAAGAAGGAAAGACATCCCTGATCAGTATCAGTAAGAAACTAAGGTCCCTCATAAAATCATCCAAGGCTAACTTCGAAAGAAAAATAGCCAAGGATTCAAAAGATAACCACAAAGCCTTCTTTAGCTATGTCAAGAATCTAAGTGGCAACTCACAGATATGCTCTGAGTTAGTGCAAAATAGCACAAAATATACTGAACCTACTGATATTGCCAATATCCTGGCAGATAGATTCAGTGCAAACTTCACCTCCCTCTCACCTTCAAAAGGGCCCACAGCAATACTGGAAAAGTGTAGTGTCCTGGAAATCACAGAAGCACAGGTGAAAACAGCCCTTTCAAAAGCCAAAAACACAGCATTAATGGGGCCAGATGGTGTCCCAGGCTGCGTCTTGCAAGAAATACAGAATGAACTAACACCCCACCTAAACACGCTGTACAACCTCAGCCTCTCCACAGGCTACATGCCCATAGAATGGCGCACAGCAATGGTTATTCCACTCCACAAAGGAGGGGCCATAACTGACCCTGGTAACTATCGCCCCATAAGCCTGACTAGCCTGGTCTGCAAGTCTATGGAGCGCATCATCATGGAACTCATTAACAAAGACATTGGGAACCTCCAAATACTTGACCCAACCCAGTTCGGCTTTGTTAAGAGCAGATCATGCCTACTAAACCTGGTTGACTTCTTTGAGACAGTCACCAAGGGCATAGATGAGGGAAAAGTGGTTCACACAGCCTACCTTGATCTCGCCAAGGCGTTCGACACCATTCCTCACTCGGGTATTATAGAAAAACACACCAGCCTGAACATGCACCCCTAAGTCACAAGATGGGTTGCCAACTGGCTTACAGACAGAACTCACACGGTAAGAATAGTGCGCTCTAGGTCCGACTCTAAACCAGTCACAAGTGGTGTCCCGCAAGGTTCGGTTCTGGAACCCCTACTGTTTAGCATATATTTTTCAGAAGTACAGGCAAGTTCGCCGATGACTGCAAACTGGGAGCCATAATTGACTCTCCGGCTGACATGGATATCCTTCAAAAAGGCCTTACTGAGACAGACACCTGGTGTCAAAGTCATGGCCTCAAGCTAAATGCCAAAAAATGCATAGTCATCCCGTTTGGGAAAAACAAAACACCCACGAATTACCACATAGGCGGCAGCCCCCTTAATACAGAAGAGGTAATAAGAGATCTGGGGACCCAGGTAGATAGTAATCTCTCCTTTGACAATCATATTGCTAAAGTAGTTAGGAAATCCTTCTATGTGGCCCATCTAATTACTAAGGTGTTCGCATCTAGAAATAAAGCGGTTATAGTGCCCCTCTACTCGTTACTCATCAGACCCATCATAGAGTACAATGCCCCATTTGGGATGTACCTCACAAGACACTTCCAACAGCTGGTAAGACCACAAAAGCACCTCACCAAGAGGATTACTGGCCTCAAACATATGTCCTATGCAGCCCGACTGAAAAAACTCCAGCTGCACTCAGTGGCATATCGCTTACTCAGAGGTGATCTCTGCCTGACTTACAAAGCCATGTCCAACTCAGAATTGATGGACATGCTCCACCTAAAGAAATCCAAGTCACTGCAAGCCACGCGCTCTAGTGAGCTAAACCTCGCCACAACAATAAATAGAACTTGCTGGAGGGATAGATTCCTGTCACAGAGACTCCCCATGCTTTGGAACAAAATTCCTAACTACATTAGGCAGAGCCCCTCACTAACACTTCAAGAGAAGCCTTAACGAGTGGATGGGTAACAGAAAATACACCACTGGAATCACTTCATCGGCTCTGCTTGACATAGGCTCAGTTAATTAATCAATAGGGTGGCAAAAGCTGACACACTCTGGCTAGGCTTAAAAATGCCCTCGGGCAGATAGCCTAGTCCCTACCTATGAACCTATACCCTGCACCACTAGAGTACAGACTTGGGAATTTTAACTGAAGAAATGCTAGGGGCTGCTGCAGGTCTGCTACATATGTATGTGCTAGATGCATGCATATGTAGCTGCTGACCATAGGCCTAGCCTGAGAAGAAAAAGAGTGTTCAGGCCCAGAGTAACCTTCCAGGGGCTACATGAGCTGGAGATTGTAGAGCACTACAGGGTGGACAGGGACATACTACAAGTACTCACTGAGCTCTGCCGACCTCAACTCACACTCAAAGCCAACAGTGGGGAACCCATCCCAGTGGAAACTAAGGTATGTGTAGCTCTTCGGATACTAGCTACAGGTACATTCCAAAGACCAACTAGGGACATAATGGGGGTCTCGCACACATCAGCATCCAGGGTACTCCACCAGTTCCTGGATGCCAAGCTACCACATGCCAGTGAGCACATTTATTTCCCCTCACCCTGAGGTGAGGGCCAGCAGTATGCAACACTTCTACCATATAGCAAACTACCCTGAGGTACTGGGTGCCATAGACTTCACTCATGTACACATCAAGGCACCACCTGGTGAGGAGGGGTAGAATCTACGTGAACCACAAGGGTTACCACTCTATCAACTGCCAGGTCATGTGCAATGCCCAGGGCATTATCATGAATGTGTGTGCTGGCAACCCTGGTAGTTATCATGACTCCCATATCTGGCACGTATCACAGCTGCACCAGATGTTTGCTGGGAGACATTCTACATGGCCATTTACTGGGGGATGCTGGCTACTCACTGGAACCGTAGATGATGACACCCACCAGAAATGCACACACACCCACCAAAGAATACAATAATGAGGCACACGTACAAACTAGGAACATCATAGAACATGTGTTCGGGCTGCTGAAGTCACGGTTCCAGTGTCTTGCTATATCTGGTGGACCCTGCAGTACTCTCCAGCTATATGTGCACAGATGTTCACAGTGTGTGCCATGCTACATAATATGATCCTGCAGAAACAGTTGCAGCAGGGTCAGCAAAGGGAAGGGATACACAGCACCCCACCAGTGCCTAGGTCACCACAGCCACACCCACAGGGGGACTTGAGGAGGAAAAACCTGAGGTTGTCCCTGTATGCAGATGTAGGCATACTCAGTATGCCCTGGCCTTGGTCAAGAAACAACACAGTACAAGGACTGACAACCTAGGGCCCTAGCGACTGACACCTTACTCTGGCTCGCATACATATTAGTAAAAATTATGCCATCCAGCCCACACAACCTGTACCTAACCATGTTTTGGCTGAGGACTGTATGCTTCAGACAGAGTCAGCCTCAAACTACAGGTCTGTCAATAGTTGCATTCGCAAAGTAAGTCACACAGCTACTCACCACTTGTAAGTGGTACTAGAATATGGTAGCATATGTATGGATCTGCTGCATGTATGCAAGGGAGTATGGAGGGCTTCTGGGCTACTTGCAGAGATCTAACAGTCACTTGGGACAAAAGGTACTCTGTCCAATAGTATGTGCCCCATAATATTCAGTAGGCCGCATGTCTGGAAACCCCACTATAATTATTCAAGGGAGATGCAAAACAGTGGGGGTCGCAGAACAGTTGCATGACTGTGTATGCCAGCAGAGCATGGGTTGGTCGTCCCCCACCCCCAACTCATCAGTGTACCCATACAACAGCTGTAGCAGTATATTTGCAATGATATATAGCAGACCACCCAATTCTAGGGCTGTGACATAGAGACAGAACCTGGCCACACATTCTCTGTCTCACGTAACACAGGGGAGACAATGTATATGTCTGTATGCTGTTGCTTGTGTGAAGAATGGCACACACCTGTCTAGCAGCCTGTGTGACTCAGTAGGCCATGGACATTAGCATGGGTGATGGTGTTGATGGTTTGAATCTAGCAGTAGCCACATCTTTTACATTTGAGGTAGTCATTAGGTGGTATTCCCACAGACTGTAATAACCCCTCAATCTGTTAATGCAAGAAAGCTGCACAAAGCCAGAGTGAATGGAGGGACAAAGGACCAAACCTACAGACAGACATTATACATGCTCTGAGTAACCTTGAAGGTGGCTAGTACAACAGCAGGTTGCAACAGGTCAGATTAGTTGCAAGATTAAAGGCCATCACTTAAATGTCTCAGTAGTTACAACAGTTCAGTGACTATATTTCACAGTATACTACCAGAAAACCACAAATATATGAGGAACAGAGCAGGCATATGGGGAGAAATGCTGGAAATTCTGCAAAAACATGTACAGGGAGAGGTATGCAGACTGTCACCCTGTGTGTGGTGTTACATCATGTACACCAGTCACATCATACCTCTCAACCTCTTAGAGCAAGAAATCTGGCAAAAGCCATGCATAAAAGTGGGACAAAGGCCCACAAATAGGGACAAGTTGTAAATATTGCCTTTACAAATGTAGAAAGTTGATAGAATAACATGTCTTGCATTAGCATGAATCCCCTGATGTGTATGGAGTCTGAAACTCAAATGTCTATCATTATTTATTGACTTCAATCTTCAATGATTTGCTACTAATCTGCCAGAAAACCAGAATGTTATGTAAAATGAACCAAAAAATATGAGCCAAAATTCTGGACAGTCTGTGAAGCTCTGTACAGTTGTGAGGTATGAGTCACATATTAACTTCAGTAGACAGCTGAGAAATGCCTTGGACAATATCAGGGAAGTGCAGATTGTGGTAAAAGATGCAGCAGCCAATGGCCTGCAGCACATATAATCCCAGACTGGAGTACAGGTAGCTTTGGCCTGGAGTCACCTTGTAAGTACTGATAGTCTGCTGCCTCTATGGCCCAAAGATCTGCTATGTGGAAATATGTCTGCACATACATACAGCTACATATACATATCTGTCTCTCCCTATCCGCCTCACTCTTGATTAGTGTATCTATCAGTATGTAGCACACACACACCAATATATATATATATATATATATATATATATATATATATATATATATATATATTTATGTATATAGATTAACTTTATAATCTTGAAATACTGAAATCTCGAATTTCAGTATCCAGAGACTATAAAGTCAAACATTCACAATATCGAAACCCCAAAAGCGTGAAATTCAAAATTGCGACTTTTAAATACACCCTCCACCACACAAACATACATACACCTTCTTCCCCACACTGCAACAAACCAACAAAACACAACACAAATACACACACCTACCCTACATAAAAGCAAGGTGGCTGTGACCCCCTGCACCCCCATGTGGGGAGGGCTGCACCCCCCACACCCCCAACTACTTATATATACTAACTTTGAGGTCGCACTAAAAAGATAATGACACTAAATCCACCACTACATACTCTATATTCCCCTTGCACAAACACACACCACATACGTACAAACACCACCACTCTCGACACTTACACACTCACACTCTTACCTACCTCTCCTAACCTACACCTAAAACTTCCCAATGCACTCACATACATGCAAATCCCTACACAAAACCCTTAAAAACAGCACTTACCTAAATCTCGACATATATCCACACAACAGCAGACAAACCATATCCCGCAGCACAACTCCCCTTACAAACACAGCAAATCCCATGTACCACACCACCACAACTGCAAATTTGAAACTTCAAATTTGATCAAGTGCAGTTTTACTCAACTGCACTTTCGGCATTTTCATCTTGAGATACTGAAATTCAAGATTTCAGTATTTCAAGATAGTAAAGTGCTTCTATATATATATATATATATATATATATATATATATATATATATATATATATGTATAGATATATATATATATATATAAAATAAGATATGTGCGTGTATGTATATATATGTATATATATATATATATATATATATATATATATATATATATATGGGTCTATATTAGAACATCGAAGTTTCACAACTTTGAATGTTCTAATATCGACCCCTATTCAGCGAACGCTGAAAATAGCGAAGCCACGGAACACCGAATTTATTCCTAGGGAAGGAATTTGGTTGGCCATTCCTGTGGCTTCCCTATGTTCAGCACTGTGGTGGAAAGTTACGGGTTGGGATCAGGTAAGTGTGCAATTGTGTGGACGTGAGGGTTAGGGCATGGGGTAGGTGAGTTAGGGTTAGAGTGCGGGTCAGGTAAGTGTGTGATTGTGTGGACGTGAGGGTTAGGGCAGGGTAGGTGAATTAGGGTTAGTGCGCGGGTGAGATGAGAGTGTGATAATGAATGACCTTAGGGTTAGCGTTTGGGTTAAGGTAAGTGGATATCTAGTGGTGTTTCTACAGTTTAGTGTAGGGTTAGATGTAGGAGTTTAGGTGTATGTGTGTGGATTGCTGTTTGTTTGGTGTGTTTGTGTTGTGCGTATGAGTGTCGGAACAGCATATTTTTTCCCTGGAAAAAAATTTGCTGTTCTGCAAGTTCGATATTGTCAGCATTCACTGAATAGGGGTCAATATTAGAACATTTGATGTTTTAAAAAGTCAGTGTTCTAATATAGACCTATATATATATATATATATATATATATATATATATATATATAGCTATATAAAATACAATGATACATAGACTCTCCACATATATGTACATAACACATTTACATAACATACTCACACAACAACAGTTAAGGATACTTCCCTGTTATACACATTTATAAGCTATGTGTGGGGGATGTACAACTGTCTCCACATACCCCGGAATGCTGGAGTTATATGCATTTACACATCACAAAAGTATTCCGATGGAACCAGACCAAGGCTGCAACAGTACATAATCCACTCACCCACAGACCCCTCTGCCTGTGGACTGTCACCCTGTAGACAGACACAGGTACACAGGTGGTGTAATGTACAATGGATGCAAAGCATGCCTTGGACAGGCGATATTGTCCCTGGCCACATGTCCAACTATCAAATTGCAAACAGCCACATATGGCCAGACTGGTAAGTGTACACACATAGCAGGATATTACCAGGTATTCCCCCTAGGACAGTAGATACAATAGCAGTACCAAGCAGTATCACTCTGCAGGCCACACATGCTAATACAAGGCCACTTTGCATACTCCACAAGTACTGTGCCTGCATTTGCATATGTGACAGACATAACCTGTGGTGCATGTGATAAGTGTAGTGTGTAATACTAGATAGGTAGGGGTTCTAATCTCACATCATCAAATATGTGTGTGTGTGTGTGTGTGTGTGTGTGTGTGTGTGTGTGTGTGTGTGTGTGTGTGTGTGTGTGTGTGTGTGTGTGTGTGCAAATATATCCCCTTATAGCACTATGGACATGTCCACATGGGTTATCTCCATGCAATGGTATGCATTTAATGGCCCTGTGACTGGCTGCTGGCCTCTAAATTGCCCTCCTCTACAAGGCCTGCTACTGTCATCCACCTTAAGAGTACAATCTAATACCAGATAAACTCTGTGGTGCATGCTAAAAGTACTGCAAGCTGTAGAGTGTAATAGTAGATAGGAAGGGGTTCTAATCTCACATCATCCTCCGTGTGTGTGTGTGTGTGTGTGTGTGTGTGTGTGTGTGTGTGTGTTTGTGTGTATGTAAATATACCCCCTTGTGGTGCTACAGACATGCTTATCTCTGTGCAGTGGTTATGCATTTTATGGCCCTGTGACTAGCTGCTGGCCTCTACAGTGGCCTCCTTTACAAGGCCTGCTAATGTCATCCTGCTTAAAGGTGCAGCTGAGAGACTAATGTCTGATAAACTCCATGAACCATGTGATAAGTGCTGTGAGCTGTAGTGTGTAGTAGTAGATTTGTAGGAGCTCTAATTTCACATCATCCAACTCTGTCTGTGTGTATCAATATATCTTCTTATAGCACTTTGCACCTGCCCATATGGGTTATCTCTGTGCAACTGTATACATTTTATGGCCCTGTGGTTGGCTGCTGGCCTCTAAAGTGCCCTCTTCTACAAGGCCTGCTGATGTCATCCACTATTAAGAGCACTGGCTGACAACCTAATATCAGGTGAACTCTGTGGCGCATATGATACGTACTGCAAGCTGTAGTGTGTAATAGTAGATAGGTAGGGGTTCCAATCTCATATTATCCAACTCTGAGTGTGTATAAATATATCATAAGAGCATAGGAGGTTACAAAGATAATGGCCCTGGGGTCCTTGCAAGCCTAGCCAAGAGTTTATCCTTAAAAAGAAACCTCAGTCAGCAGCTGTCACCTCTGTCAATGAGGGACACAGGGAGAACCCCTAGGAGAAATTTGTGGTTTCCCATCCACTCATCAAAGTAGTGCTTGAAGAGGGGCAGTGAGGTGCTGTTTGATGCATGTGGGAAGTCTATTCCAGATATGGGGCAGCCTCTAGGAGACAAACCTGTCTTTCCAGCAGGTTTTGTTGATGTCGCATATTAGATTCAGGCCTTTTGAGTGGGTAGTGTGTGAGGAGTTAGACTTAAGCATCTCTAGTAGGGCAGGGTCCGGGAGTGCCTTGTAGGCAAGACACAGATCACTCCTGAGCAATCTGTACGATACCGAGTAGAGTGATAGTGATTTGAGCCTGTCTGCATATGACAGGTGTTGGAGGCCATGGATTTTTTTGAGAGGTATTTCAGTTGTCTTTCCAGTTAGTGCAGATGTTTGGAGAGATACATCCCAAACTGGGCATTATACTCAATTATTAGTCTAATGAGGGAGGAGTATAGAGAGGTAATAACCTCCTTTTTTCTGGAGTCAATCCCTTTACTTATGAGATGAACCAAGTAAAAGGGTTTTCCGACCACTGCCACTACTTGATGGTTGAATATGAGGTTATCAACCTGAGTGCCTAGGTCTCTCACCACAGATTGTGTGCTTAGGAGTTGGCATTGATGTGGTAATTGGTAGGGGTCGTGTATTTGCTGAATGGTATGATGATACTTTTTTTTTGCATTTAGCTTGATGCAATGATTTTGGCACCAGTCATTAGTTGCTGTGAAACCCTCTTGCAATATCTTAACATCATTTGGGGAGTCATTAACAGCATCCAACTTACAGTCATCTACAAACTTCATCAGCCATAGGCCTTTTGTCTATGCCTGGACCTCTGAGAAATTGATACCAAACAGTAGGGGTCCCAGGACAGATCCCTGGGGAATTCCACTAGTGACAGGTCTGCTATTAGAGATGAAGGTGTCTACTTTTACTTTGACAGTCCTGTCTGTGAGCCAGTTGGCCACCCACCTGATGAGGTAGGGATTTATGCCAAGTGTTGTTAGCTTTTTGATAATGCCTGATTGTATCAAAGGCCTTGGCCAAGTCAAAGTAAGCTGTATGTACTGACTTTCCCTCCTCCAGGGCCTTGGTGACAGTCTCAAAGAAGTCAACCAGGTTCATCAGGCAAGATCTGCCCTTGATGAATCCAAACTGGGTGGGGGTCAAGTGCTTGGAGATTGCCTATGTCCTTGTTTATGAGAGCCATAATAATATGCTCCATGGTTTTACAGATCAGACTTGTCATGCTAATGGGGGAATAGTTTCCAGTGTCAGTAGTGGCACCACCTTTGTTTAAGGGGATGACAATGGTAGTTCTTCACACTGCTGGAATGAAGGCTGTACATAGGCTTTGGTTGAATAGGGTACTCCATGGCAAAGCCAGTTCTTGCTGGAGATAGTGCAGAATACATCCTGGGATACTATCAGGTCCCATAGAAGCTGTGTTATTTGCACTGGATAGGACCTGTAACACTTGGTTTATGGAGATGTGAGGTGTGGGACAAGTATTGGGGTGTTGAAAGGGCCTTTGGGGGGACAGGGTGGGGAAGTTTGCACTGAACCTTTATGCTACAGGTTGGCTAAGTCAACAGGCTCAGTGTAAGTGATACTGTTAAGCACTAATTTGGAACAAACCTAGGCTTTGCCATGGAGGTTCCTGATGTAGCTGAAGAATACTTTATGGATTCCCTTTGTTATGAAGACTAGATGTGATTCATAATTGGCCTTGGAGGTTTTCACTAGTGATCTAACTTGCTTGTTGAGGCTAAGGATGGAGTTTTTCCAATTTGGAATTTGTTCCTTTTTACCCTTGGACAACAGTTTCTTCCTTTTGTTGTAAAGTCTGTTGATAGAGGATGTCTACCAAACAGGTTTGTGTCTCCTTGAGGAGCAGGTTTTAGTTCTGTTGGGTATGGCTGAGTGCATGCAGTTGTACAGATGCTTGTATACTGCATTGGCGTACTGTTCAGCATAGTTGTCTGCATCCTCTGAGGGAGGCAGTGGTGTGAAGCTACAGATACCCTCCCTTAGGAGGTTGTAGTCAGCTTTTGAGAAGTTTTTTAGCTTGATTATGGTGGGGGGTTTGGGTGGGATGGAAACTTCGAATGAGACAGCCCAGTGATCTGATCTCACCAGGGAAGAACATAATATAAGAGTGGTGCTGCGGTCACCCATGTTGGTGAGAACCAAGTCTAGAATGTTATCCCCCCTTGTGGGGGATGAGATGAGCTGGTCTAGTGCATTAGAATTGTTGAAGTCAAGGAATCATTGAGAGAGTGCAAAGTGCAAGAATAGTTTACCCAGTCTATGGTGGGGTCATTGAAATCACTAAGGATCAGGGTGTTAGGGGGTACCTTGATGGAGTGGAGTAGATCCATGTAAGAGGAGTGGATGTCCTGAGTCATGGAGGGGGGTCTATAGCTAGCTATAACTTGGATGGGTGTCTTGTCAACTATCAGTTGTACCTGGAGACGTTCCAGTGCATCATGCTGGTGAGCCAGTCTAGAGGTGTGTCTGTCCTTAATGAAGATAGAGACTCCACCACCCTTAGTCTTCCTGACCTCATTTTGGTGTTGGAATGTGTGGAATGAGGTATAGCCTGGTAAGGCAGGGGTTCTCTGCAGTCTGAACCAAGTTTCTGTGACCACACAGAAATCAACATCTTCCAATGCAAGGAGTGCCTCCAGTGAGTCCATTTTCAGGTAAAGGCTCCTAGCATTAAGCAGCATGACCTTCAATTTGTGTTTTGACAGATCTTTTATCTTGGAAGATTTGTCTTTGGGACATTACCTAAAAAAGGCACAATGGGGGAGGCAAGAGCCTTGGCCAGGATCCAGAAACATTATAGTGACAGGTGAAGCAATCAAGAAAAGGCTTCCCTGCACGGAGGAAGTTGCACGGCAAAGGAATAATGCAAAGCAATAAAAAATAGCCAGCAGCAAGTTTGCTGTGAGTGATAATATTATTTTTTAATAATAATAAGACTGCATCAAACAGACCGGTTTTGGCCTGGGATTAACCTGGCCTTCTTCAGTGTTGTAAAAAGCAAATGGAAACACAAAAAGTCTTAAATAATGAATAGTGAATAAAAAAGTGAACATGATTGGCTGACATTAATACATCATAAATATTTATTATAAATATTCATTAAGCCCTGGATTGAAAAGAGCACCAAGTTTGGTTATCCATTTCTTTTCTTTGGTATTAAGTCTATTATGCCATCCAGATTTGTGAGTACGATCACCAATAAGTTTATTAATAATAATAAAGTGAAATTTGGCTGTCTGGTGTTTGAGTGTGTGTTTGTATAATGCATTAGTTATTCTTTTACATTTAATGTCACTCAAATGCTCTGAAATGCGTAGCTTAAATGGTCGGGATGTCTGGCCAATATAAAAAGATTGACAGCTGCAACATGCCATATAAATGACCCAGTCCGTATTACAGTTGGCAAAAAACTTGATGTCATAAACAATACTACTATTTTTACTGGTGAATTCTTTTGTTTTCAAAATATATTTGCAATTGTTACAATGGCCGCAAGGGATACAGCCAGTAAGTTTGTCACCCACTATAGTAGTTTGGTATAACTGAGGTAACATGGAATCAGAATGATGCTTATAATGATTAAAGTAACCCCCTAAGTTTTTACCTTTTCTGAAAGAAAATGAACAAACAGTGGGGAATCAAAGTATTTAGTGCAGCATCAGCCTTTAATATATTCCAATTGTCCCTAACAATATCTATGAACCTATTGGTGTTCCTACCAAAAGTGGTAGTGAAACGTAATGTGTTTGAAGACAGTGGTTTATTTTTGTATGTCAACAGATCCTGTCTAGTAAGACCCGATGCATAGTTCTTGGTCATGGTTACATAATCCGAACTGTAGCCCCTATTGATGAATCTATCTTATAGGTCTGGCAATGATATTTGAAACTATGATCATCCAAACAATTGCGTCTAATTCTAATAAATTGTGATTTGGGAATGTTTCTGGCAATGTGTTTTGGATGATAGCTGGAGACGTGGTGTAAGGTGTTATATTGTGGGAATTTCCTATATACCTCAGTATTCAAGGTATTGTCATCCTTTCTGGATATCAAAACATCCAGAAAAGTGATACGATCTCGATCATAAATAATCGTAAAATGAATTCTCCATTTGTTATCATTAAGATATTCCATAAATTCTTTGAGATATTCAGTGTCAGATCTCCACACCATCCAGCAATCATCCAAATACCTCCGCCAGATATCAATTTCTGGCAGGTACAAATTATGGGTATCATCATAAATCATGATCTCTTCAATGTCAGCCATGAATAAATCAGCATAGATGGGGGCAAAGGATGCCCCCATAGCAGTGCCTTTGATCTGTAAGTAACATTCCTTATCATAAAAAAAACACATTTTTAGTAAGCACATGTTCGGTAAGATTAATCAAAAAGGTATTAAAGCCAGGTTGGTATATATTCAATTTATACAACCGATATTCGATCGCATCCAAACCTCCCCAATGAGGGATATTGGTGTATAATGACGTAACATCTAATCTACATAGCCACCAATTCTCCTCAATCTGCATATCGTTAATAATATTTAAGAATTGGGTAGTGTCTTGGATCCTAGATCTGACCCAAGAAAGCAAAGGTTTAAGATGTCTGGTCAAGAATTCAGATAGGGGCTCAGTTAACGATCCGATACCTGCCACAATGGGTCTACCCGGTGGATGTAAAAAATCTTTATGTATCTTGGGCAGGAAATAAATATACTGTCTAACAGGATCAACCATGGTTAAATGTTTAAGAGTTTTAGATGTTATAATACCATTGTCCATTGCAGAATGTAGAAAATCATCAATTTGTTGTTTAAACATAAAAGAGGGGTCAAGTGGCATTTTGGTGTAATACCTGGCATCATCTAACTGTTTATGTGCCTCGATGTCATAATCAGTCCAATTCATCACAACCACTGCCCCACCTTTGTCGGCATTAACAATCACCAGTTCCTTATTCTGCACAAGTTCATTTAAGCAAGATAAGTCAGACTCAGACATATTGTTAGGCATAGGTGGACATGTATTGGATACAAAATGTAGATCCCTAAGTACACTACGTGAGAACAGATTTACAGATGGATGCATCGGTGGTGTGAAAGAGGAGGCATGATATTTAAAACCATCCATGATCTGTTGTTCTGCCCCTTTGTCCTTTAAAAATAGTTTGAGGTTAATCAATCTGCAAAATGTAAATAAATCTTGGGCAAAGGTATCTTCAGGTACAAAAAAGCCAGGTATAAAAGATAGACCTTTATTAAGCAGAGAGATTTGTTCTGGGGTTAAAACAGTATTAGAAATGTTATATACATTATTATTGACAACAGAATTTACTTGTTCGTTAGTACTTCCATCAGATTCTGTAGACTTGTAACTCTTTTTGTGTTTTCTGCCCCCCTCCCCCGGTGTGATCTAAAGGGGATATATGATTTTTACGTTTTGGAGTCAGAGACTCCATGGTGTGCTGTGTTTCAGTATCAGTGCCAGATGATGTGTCATAATCAGTGTGTAATAGTAGATAGGTAGGGGTTCCAATCTCATGTTATCCAACTCTGTGTGTGTATAAATATATCATAAGAACATAGGAGGTTACAAAGATAATGGCCCTGGGGCCCTTGCAAGCCTAGCCAAGAGTTTATCCTTAAAAAGAACCCTCAGTCAGCACCTGTCACCTCTGTCAATGAGGGACACAGGGAGAACCCCTGGGAGAAATTTGTGGTTTCCCATCCACTCATCAAAGTAGTGCTTGAAGAGGGGCAGTGAGGTGCTGTTTGATGCATGTGGGAAGTCTATTCCAGATATGGGGCGGCCTCTAGGAGACAAACCTGTCTTTCCAGCAGGTTTTGTTGATGTCGCATATTAGATTCAGGCCTTTTGAGTGGGTAGTGTGTGAGGAGTTAGACTTAAGCATCTCTAGTAGGGCAGGGTCCGGGATTGCCTTGTAGGCAAGACACAGATCACTCCTGAGCAATCTGTACGATACCGAGTAGAGTGATAGTGATTTGAGCCTGTCTGCATATGACAGGTGTTGGAGGCCATGGATTTTCTTTGAGAGGTATTTCAGTGGTCTTTCCAGTTAGTGCAGATGTTTGGAGAGATACATCCCAAACTGGGCATTATACTCAATTATTAGTCTAATGAGGGAGGAGTATAGAGAGGTAATAACCTCTTTTTTTCTGGAGTCAATCCCTTTACTTATGAGATGAACCAAGTAAAAGGGTTTTCTGACCACTGCCACTACATGATGGTTGAATATGAGGTTATCAACCTGAGTGCCCAGGTCTCTCACCACAGATTGTGTGCTTAGGGGTTGGCATTGATGTGGTAATTGGTAGGGGTCGTGTATTTGCTGAATGGTATGATGATACTTTTTTTTGCATTTAGCTTGATGCAATGACTTTGGCACCAGTCATTAGTTGCTGTGAAACCCTCTTGCAATATTTTAACATCATTTGGGGAGTCATTGACAGCACCCAACTTACAGTCATCCACAAACTTCATCAGCCATAGGCCTTTTGTCTATGCCTGGACCTCTGAGAAATTGATACCAAACAGTAGGGGTCCCAGGACAGATCCCTGGGGAATTCCACTAGTGACAGGTCTGCTATTAGAGGTGAAGGTGCCTATTTTTACTTTGACAGTCCTGTCTGTGAGCCAGTTGGCCACCCACCTGATGAGATAGGGATTTATGCCAAGTGTTGTTAGCTTTTTGATGATGCCTGATTGTATCAAAGGCCTTGGCCAAGTCAAAGTAAGCTGTATGTACTGACTTTCCCTCCTCCAGGGCCTTGGTGACAGTCTCAAAGAAGTCAACCAGGTTCATCAGGCAAGATCTGCCCTTGATGAATCCAAACTGGGTGGGGTCAAGTGCTTGGAGATTGCCTATGTTCTTCTTTATGAGAGGCATAATAATATGCTCCATGGTTTTACAGATCAGACTTGTCAAGCTAATGGGGCAATAGTTTCCAGTGTCAGTAGTGGCACCACCTTTGTTTAAGGGGATGACAATGGTAGTTCTTCACTCTGCTGGAATGAAGGCTGTACATAGGCTGTGGTTGAATAGGGTACTCAATGGCAAAGCCAGTTCTTGCTGGAGATAGTGCAGAATACATCCTGGGATACTATCAGGTCCCATGGAAGCTGTGTTATTTGCATTGGATAGGACCTGTAACACTTGGTTTATGGAGATGTGAGGTGTGGGACAAGTATTGGAGTGTTGAAAGGGCCTTTGGGGGTACAGGGTGGTGAAGCTTGCACTGAACCTTTATGCTAGCAGGTTGGCTAAGTCAACAGGCTCAGTGTAAGTGATACTGTTAAGCACTAATTTGGAACAAACCTAGGCTTTGCCATGGAGGTTCCTGATGTAGGTGAAGAAGACTTTATGGATTCCCTTTGTTATGAAGACTAGATGTGATTCATAATTGGCCTTGGAGGTTTTCACTAGTGATCTAACTTGCTTGTTGAGGCTAAGGATGGAGTTTTTCCAATTTGGAATTTGTTCCGTTTTACCCTTGGACAACAGTTTCTTCCTTTTGTTGGAAAGTCTGTTGATAGAGGATGTCTACCAAGCAGGTTTGTGTCTCCTTGAGGAGCAGGTTTTAGTTCTGTTGGGTATGGCTGAGTCCATGCAGTTGTACATGTGCTTGTATACTGCATTGGCGTACTGTTCAGCATAGTTGTCTGCATCCTCTGAGGGAGGCAGTGGTGTGAAGCTACAGATACCCTCCCTCAGGAGGTTGTAGTCAGCTTTTGAGAAGTTTTTTAGCTTGATTATGGTGGGAGGGTTGGGTGGGATGGAAACTTCGAATGAGACAGCCCAGTGATCTGATCTCACCAGGGAAGAACATAATATGAGAGTGGTGCAGCGGTCACCCATGTTGGTGAGAACCAACTCTAGAATGTTATCCCCCCTTGTGGGGGATGAGATGAGCTGGTCTAGTGCATTAGAATTATTGAAGTCAAGGAATCGTTGAGAGAGTGCAAAGTGCAAGAATAGTTTACCCAGTCTATGGTGGGGTCGTTGAAGTCACTAAGGATCAGAGTGTTAGGGGGTACCTTGATGGAGTGAAATAGATCCAGGTAAGGGGAGTGGATGTCCTGAGTCATGGAGGGGGGTCTATAGCTAGCTATAACTTGGATGGGTGTCTTGCCAACTATCAGTTGTACCTGGAGACGTTCCAGTGCATCATGCTGGTGAGCCAGTCTGGAGGTGTGCCTGTCCTTAATGAAGATAGAGACTCCACCACCCTTATTCTTCCTGACCTCATTTTGGTGTTGGAATGTGTGGAATGAGGTGTAGCCTGGTAAGGCAGGGGTTCTCTGCAGTCTGAACCAAGTTTCTGTGACCACACAGAAATCAACATCTTCCAATGCAAGGAGTGCCTCCAGTGAGTCCATTTTCAGGTAAAGGCTCCTAGCATTAAGCAGCATGACCTTCAATTTGTGTTTTGACAGATCTTTTATCTTGGAAGATTTGTCTTTGGGACATTACCTAAAAAAGGCACAATGGGGGAGGCAAGAGCCTTGGCCAGGATCCAGAAACATGATAGTGACAGGTGATGGCCATCTCTGGCAATGCATTGAGGCCTGCCGACCATGTCATCCTGGGCAGACATATATTGGATCCCTTTGGGATGACACCAGAAACTAAGCCAATTGTTGAAGTCAATTAATTTTTGTTGGTATTGTGGTATCATTCTTGGTGAAGGTAGGATGCTGCTTAGGGCTAGGGTAATACCTACCTGGAACACATATTCTGAGAGTTCAATCATGTCTTTCTTCATATACTCCAGGGAGGTACATCTCAAGTCATTCACACCAGCATGTACAATAACAGAGTCATACTTGTATTTGTGGAGAGAGTTAAGTGCGTGTTTGATTTGATGGATTCTGGCACCAGACAGATAACTGACTGTGACCTTCTCTTTGTCGAGCCTAGTGAGGGGGACATCGGTGTGTCTCACAACTGAGTCATCAATGATTAGTATGTTTGGTTTATTAGTTATGTCATGTGGGCTGTGATGTTTTATTGTTTTGCCTTATGGGCTGTGTTTGTGAGACACAGCCCTTACAGCATGATGGACATACCCATATGGGTTATCCCTGTGCGATTGTTATGCATTTTATGGGCATGTGACTAATTGTTGTCCTCTAAATTGCCCTCCTCCACATAAGCATAACTGATGTCCACCACCTTCTAGATGTGTACATTCAGAAATCCCAGGTGACACGTATCAAGGCTAGCAGACCTTGTCACAAAGTATGAATGCATGATTACGCTGTCTGTTCCATTTGTCCCTGATACATGTTATACACATATGCACCTAGGGAGCCATGCATGTATACTACCTTATCCTGCTGACATAATGTGTCTGCTGTGCCACCATGGCATCCTGTGCCACTACACTGCCACCATGTGTCCATTGTTTAACCCCTCATACACCTGGAATGGACACATACACAGGTCTGTGACACACCCGTCATTCTGTATCTCCTGTGTAACATCATGCAACAAAGATACATATAGTTTGATGTGTAGTCATAACACATGTCAGCAAACAGTACTTGTAGTGGCCCACAGCAAGTGCCATGGCAAAGCAATATTGCACTACACAAGTACATGTAAAGTAATATAGTCACACTGTGCATCAACAAATATTTGCCTTTCCTTGCATCAATGTCATGGATGGCAGGGATGTAGCACAGGTATCATCATATGCACAGAGTGTGGTATGAGGGTGCCAGAGGCCTAAACATGCCAAACAGGTGACAGCATGTGTGTGAGTCACGAAGGGGTGCAGGTGAGATGGGCCATGGAGAGGTGCCATGTGTGTCTGTTGGTGATCTGCATGCAACAGTGGTGTTTGAGTGTGTGCATGCACAAAGTCAAGCCCAGTGCTAGCCCTACACATGTATGTTGGACAGCTGTGGACCATACATGGTAAAGTGGGCAGCTCACCATCTCTGGCCATGAACAGATGAACTGGCTCTGCCAGGAGTAGCACTGGCACCACCATGCCCAGTTTAGATGCAGTGCCAGTACCTGATGGTGACTGCAAAATGCTGGGGCTGTGTCTCACACAGGATCACCCAGTGACCACATGCCCATGGCCATTCACATCATGGTGTGGACAGCACACTTCCCTCTGTAGCACTGTAGGTTCTGCCATTGCAGGAACGTGACTGTGCACGGCCATGTGGACTCCCAGCCGATGGTGCTGCTGACCTACGTCCACATGCCTGACGCCCAATTCCAACTAGATGTTCCAGCACAGGCATTGTGCAGTCAAAGACTGACACTGTCTCAGCCCACAGTCTATCCACAACAGCAGGGAACTGATTGAGGGTGTCACCAATGCGGTGGAGACAGTTATGGATGTCAGACTGTGCTGCATCCATAACCCTAAGCATCCATCTGGTGTTACGTTCAGAATGTGTCTATGCCTCCACGATGGGACGAAACAAGTGGCGAGTGACCCATGATGTGACACTGCAACAGGTGGTGGATAGACAGCAGGGCCCTATGAGCACCCCTGTCAGTCTGCCTGTGTGGGACCTTGCCAGTTCTCTGTCTATGGCCAGTATCTACACTCACTGAAGCCATAGTTGTCAAACTTCCCTGTTCAGTGTTGCCACCCCTCTGAATGTTCACTATCTGTGGCCTCTGGGGAGTGAGTATGTGTGGGAATACTGACTGTGTCCAGTGACAAGATGGCAGAAGAGGTGTCAACCTCTGGGACAGATTCAGCCAAGACATCTCTGCTTGTGCCTCACTATGGCCACCATCACCATCAGCATCTGATGAGACATTGACATCAGGTTGTGAGGGGGGCACACTCCACCCCCCAATCACCTATGAGAAGAAAACAGCAGTGCATTACTACCTGCACTATTATGTATGGTAATCCATACAGACTCATACAGATGAGGATCCACAACTGTATTACAAGTCCCACATCTTCACATCTCTGTTCCCATGCACAACAGACAAACTCACAATAACATGCACAGACAAGTCAGGCCCATTATAACATGCACATCAGTCACATACAGTGAACATTGCCAGTACAATACACCTGTAAGGTATGGAATATGACAGTGTAAGTGATAGAACTAAACAAAACACCCAGTACACTTATGCCAGTAGTAGTATCACTGCCTCAGGTATGTCCTATGAGTTTGGGCCTTTGCCCCCCATTATTATGGCTTTTGGGTTCTTGCTGTAAGGTATGTTAGGCATAGCTCTCAGCCAAACAGGAACAAATGTCAACAGACATAGGGACTTAGCCAGAGTACATCAGAGACATTCAGGGTCTGTTTTACAGTGTTAGAACTAATTATGTGAGACATGGACAGAAAGAAAGGAGGTGAATTACAGTACATTGTTTAACATTACAGGGTGCACAACTTCCCTTATTGTCACTATGTACTACATGTACTCCACTAGCTTTCCTACAACAGCCAATCATTGCAGGTGGGATTGACAGGGACAGAGCTGAGATGTGATTGAAATCAGGGACACGTGAGAGCCATGCATGTAGGTTTTAGGACAGCAGAGTATTAATGACATGTCAGCTCCATAGATCTAAGACAGGCTTACTGCTGTAACCCCTATTCTCCATGCCTCCATCCTCCCATCTGGATTCTGTTATTTGTAAAAATCTTTAACATACCTGGTGGAGTGCAGTACTCCTTTGTTGAACTTTCTTCAAGTAATCTTTTTTTTTCCAATATTTTTATTGAATTTAAACACATGAAAATATTACAATCATTCTAGTGTAAATTTTTGTTAGATAACTATATACATTATTTACATTTGGCCTAATATGAAAATGTTCCCTCAAGAAAGAAATAATAAAACTTCCATTTACCAATAAATAATTCAAAACATTTAATCCAAGTTCAAGTAATCTTTTGATTACACACTTGTGTGTAAGTCTCATAAAGACATGTTCCCCATAACCAGCTGCTTGCCTTTGTAAGGTACTGCTCATTACCAGCTAATTGCCCCTGCTCACTCTGTGGCTCAGAATTGCTAATTGCAGCAAAAACAATTATATTGCACTATCATTAGCCAATGACATGCCACCACAGTGCAATATATAAGGCCTCCTGTAGGCCTTTGGCCCTGTCTTGTTTTTTGGGATGGACATTACTGAGGTGTGGAGACTACAGAATTGCAGAGAATAGGTACAAACAGTGTCCACTGTAGAAATTTATGACGTATGTCCACAGTTTTGCCTCATAAGTGTGGTCAGTTTCCTATACCATTGTGGTCATCTGGCAGTGCACTGACAATTATTGTGGGCTGAGGCCAGTAAGGGATGGCACATGTGTGTGTCACACTGCATACCCTTCAGACTATGCATGCTACTGCAATAGCTGTTATTCTATCAACTTGGTATCTTTGTAGGGGCAAACTGTTACACATGTCCCTAATTGTGGGTATTTGCCTCACCCCCCCCCATTAAATATGGCATCTGGAACACTTGTTCTAGGGGGTTAGGAAGTATAGTACATCTGCAGCAGCTACCTTTACACACAGCTGTGTATGCTACAGGCTACAGCTGCTGCTGCAGCTTAGAACACAAAGGAGGGAGTGTGAACATTTTAGTGGACATTAAGCTGTATGTGTAATTGTGTCAGCTGTGTTAGGCCTGTCATTATGGCAGAACCAGGGCAAGGATATTCTATACAGCGCAATCGGGGCATGTATGTAAGGTATATCTGTTATGCAACAGTGAGAATAACAGAGTAGTAAGCAGCATATAGTTAGGCTATATGGATATGTGCATTGTGTCTCTGCCTGCAGGCCTTTGTTTTGCAAAACTGGTTAAGCAGTTAAGTTGTAGTAACCTGTGGGAAGTAAAATTGCATGACCCAGTCTTTACTTGCTGTCTTCACAATAATGTAATTGAAGTGCAATACAACACTGGATTCAAACCCATTGTGTGGCAAAATAAACAGTATGCAAGGCATTTAACAGACTGAGCTACTGAGACACTGCAAAAGCACAGGTATTTGCAGGATATATGTGCACATATACAGGCTGTGAGAAACATTTCCACATCCATGAGTATGTGTGTGGCTTTATGTGGTTGTATTTCTGCACCAGGGTCCCAGTTGTACATGCACTTTGCCATTGCTGCCTTAGCAGGTGTCTTTTAACAAGTTGCTATTCAAAGGGCACATATACCTGCTATCATAGGCCTCACTTACATCCATTAGTATGTATTCATTATTATGTATTATTGCACCAGAGTCTAGGGAACACTCTCAGTTTTCACATTAGTTTCTTATTACAGTTACACTCATAATGTCTGTAAGTAGCAAGCAGTATGTTTTGATGGAAACATCTGTGCAACCTAAAGCCTGTGTAGTGTGGTGGGTTAATGCAGTGTACTGTAATTGAGAGGGGCCTGGGGTTCGACACTTGGCAGAGGTTTTTATTTGCTACATGTAAGTAACACTGTAATAGATACATATAGACATTAAATCATTTTAAAGCTCATTTAAGCTGAGCTAAGTGAAGTGGCGTGGTGCGCCTCACTGCTCCATGAAAATCCACACAAGCCCGCAATAAAGAAATATAAAGAAAAGCAAAAGGGGATGATAGAAAAGTGGTGAAACTGGGGCAAGCATGGTGAAAAACAATATGAAAGGTAGGAAGGGGTGCACTGCCAGCTGTAGGGAAGAACTATAGCTATCCATTTCTTGTAGAGCAACAGCTGTCCATTTTGACAGGTCTTGTAGATAAATTTGGACTCTCAAACCCCAGAGAGAGGGGTGAGGACAACATAAATGTGTTGCCAAGCCAATCAGACCAAATTAGTTGTGTCCAGTGGACATGTGTGTGAAATGGAGAGGTATGTATGGGGCGATATTTTTTTGTGGGAGAGGTGCTCATTTTTTTTTTTTTTAAAGAGAGAGTGGAATGTTGGGAACGGGACATAGGTACATGTGAGGAGGTAAGTTGGGTAGGAGAGGATGCAACAGCAGACAGAAAAGACAGCAGGCAGGGGCGATTGTCTGACACGTGGGGGGTAAACACCTTGGACGGGAAAGGTGTGGAATCGGAGATGCATGTTCCTCCAGATGGCAGCAGCATGACTGACATCCCCATCCATGGGCAATTAACACTGCTCCTTCACTGCCCTGATGATGGCTGTACTGGAGCCTGGGCACCACCCAGTGAACGATCCTATGCACCATGACTGGCAGTTCCTGTTGGGTGACTGCAGCCCCTCTAGCACCAGTCCTAGGGGGAGGCCAGGCCCTGTACCCTGAGGTGGTTCCACGTGAGACTGCAGGGTGGTGCAGAGGCAGTGGAGGGGGCACCACTGGCCTGGGTCCCAGACATGCTAGAACCCAGTGCCATGGCCAGTTGAGGCAAGGTAGGTGCACCGTGAACCAACCTACCTTGATATGCTGTGGTGATGGAGGTATAGCAATAAGTATAGGTTAGTTATGAACAAAACATTGTTAGTAATAACAGCATGCTAGAATAGTAGAAATAACCCAATTACATGTCAATGCATATTATGTGAAACACAACAATATATGCCAGAACAGTCAGTATGTTAACAGCATGTTAGTAACAGTTACATCACAAGGCCAACAAAATAGGTAATTCATCAAGATATGTTAACATGCAACCATTATAATATATAACAATAATAATACACATGCTCAAAATACAAGTAATTTAACAACATATGTTAATAGCAAACCATAACCAATGGATAACAATAACAATGAAATGAAGATAAGAAGTGGAGAGAGAGAGAAAAACAGTCCATTAGTACCATTATAGGATATTTACTTGACAACAGTACTAATATTTACTCTATGGCTCTATCCTTTATTTATGTGTACAAGTCCCGTATAGGTGCTGTATCATGTACATACCTCTCAAGCTATTCGCATGGACAGTATTGGCCAAGCAGAAACAACTGTGGGTACACTACTACACAGAACAGTGGCACATCAGGTGGACCTATATGACTATGAAGGTGTACTGTGGGCTGATGTAGTGACTTTGCAATTTAGGTAAACATGTCAATAGTAATCCTGTGACAGATGGATTATGCACTACTAATTACATTACATGACAGTGTGACACTTGAGAGACATGTATGTGTACAGTACAGAACCTAAACAACTATCTTGCCTTGCTTGGCAGGCATAGGGATAGAGCCCAATAGCAGTCACTGCAGAGAACATCTGCATGGAATGTATGGATTAGCTGCAGCAACTTTGAACAGACACTCCTGGCATACAGCCATGCCAAGATTACACATGTTATTTATTTCATTATATTTTATAATTATTATATTTATTTCCTTTATGTTATGCTGTACTTTCACATTCTTGCTAATGATTTTAACAGTCTGTGACACCTAAACACAATTATTTAGTCATAATACCCATTTGCCTGTTGTTCCTGTGGAGAAAGAATCTGTAAATGTTTTGTGACTGTTAGTGTAATATTTAATGCTACGTAGCACCTGATTTGAACCCTGGTCTGTGTGTGGCAAAATATACTACAGCAGAACATTTAACAAACTGAGTTACTGAGTCACTGCTGACTACATAACTGACTGATATTTGCCTAGAGCTCACGTGGAACCAATATATGACCTGGAAGTACTACTACAGTTGTATACTAGACTGCAGTGACAGGAAAACACATATGCATAAAATACAAGCATGACAGAGATAGTAGGTAATCTCAACACTGGTATATAGAATGCAGGTATACACAATATATTGCTATTGGTTTAAAATATCTGTGTAGTCAACAAACAATATCAGATTATGGAGTGGGCTACCTCACCCATATACCTTACCTACCTGCTGTTTTTGGATGACAGAGCATTATGTTGCCAATATTGACCTACAAACAGCCTTGAAAGGTACTGCAAAAATATAAAATAAAAAACACAAGCAGGTTTAGAAACTCCACACAAGCACAATGATAAATATGAAGTAAAAAAAGCAAAGTGGAGATTCAGCACATCAGGCCACCACACAGCACAGTTCAAGGTTTATTTGATATAAAAGTTAGCATTTTCATTGGTAGTAAACCCCTTCATCAGACCAAAAATTACTCACATACAACATTATTTAAACCAACAATATCCAATAGGAATCAGAGCTGCATTAGTGAGTAATTAAACATTTAAAGAAGAAGTACACTAATGCTTCAAAGATCCTGCTCTCAGGAAAGGTTTCAGTGATACACTGTCATTAATTCCAGGACTACTATCTGCTTTAAAGGACAATATCCATTTCTGCTCACATTCCTCAGTTTTGTTTCTAAAATCACCTCTTATACCAACTTCGACTAACTCTAAAATAAAAAACTTAAATATATATTTTGAGTTACTTCGCTGGACATGTTTTGCCAAATGCATTGGTGGCTTTGTTGTTCTTAATTTATTTAAGAAATAAATGTAATATAATGTAAAACTGGACTATAATCCTGCTCCACAATAGAGCTTGAACATGAGAATGGATTGCCTAGACACGATACTGATACCAGGAATGAACCCTCTTTTTGATATTACTACAGAGGGTACTGCACAGTATGCTGTGAATGATGAGCAGAGAGTGCTTTTCCTTAAGAGCTTTAGGGATTGGGAAAATAAGATCTATAAATTTAAAATACTTCAGTGGCAGAGGCTACATATGGAAACAGAGTTACACCATAAAGTTGTACCAAGGGGATTGCGTTTATTAAATATGCCAACATATGGAAATACCAACGCCGAGTTATTGAAGCAATGGCAGAATATGAACTTGAGACTGAGTTTTGACTATATTAAATTACTTATTGACTTTTTCATGCCTCAGAAGTATCTTTTGCTTTGCTTGAAGAAATAAAAGCATTGCAATGTATGATTCTGTCAACTTTCAGTGCTGATATTATCCAAGATGACTTGGATAACTTGCTTGACAGCATAGCAGCTTACGAGAAAATGCTGCAGGCTGTTAAAATTGCACAGAGGTATCACTGATTTTAGAAATGGTACAGTTTTTTCCTGGTATAAGTTTGAACGACCTACCACTGATGAAGAACCAATGAGAAAGATGGATTCTGTGCCTCTAACCAATGAGAAAACTGTGCCAGCAAATGTATCAATGCCTCCTGCTTCTTTGGAACCACCCACTACTTCAACAGCTGCTGTAATGACTTCAGTGGTATGAGCAGCCTGTTCTAGTGCGATTTACTTTTCAAATGGAAGTAGTAACATCAATAACTCCCTTTTTCCACGTTTGGACCTTTTAGTGGAGCCTCTACCCATAAGAAAGAACAGGTCACAGAGTTGAGGCTGGAGAGGGCATGTTCGTCATTTATCAGCAGCAAAAAGCCATGGGACTTACAAGAACGCATGAAGCAACTCAAAAGTAATCTAATTATTAACCTTTCTAGGTTTGAATTAACAGATACACAAGCCTCTGTGTTGAACTGAGGGCTTTCTTTTGTACCAGCCAAAAGATCTGAACTTTTAGATGTACTTTTAAATCTTAAAATGTTTGCAAGAGACTTAACATTATGTGCTGAATTTTCTAATAGTAATGTGGGACACGATGTCAATTATTTTAGGAAACCAAGTGTTTATGTACCTAATATACATCCCTCAATAGAAGTTTTTACTAATGTGATAAGGGAATTTTTCATGACAGAAAGGAAATCTGCTTATTTTAATTTGAGTAAAGAGGAATGGGTAGCCTTTAATGAGTTAAAACACATGAATTCCATTGAAATTCATCCAGCTAACAAAGGGGGAGGGATTGTGCTTTTAGATAAAAATGTTTATATTTCTTACATGAATAATTTGCTTGATGATGATAAGACTTTTATGTTGATTAATAGGAATGTTGTTCAAGCAATTATAGAAAAAGTGTTTTTAATTTTTTATCTTCTTATGACTCATGTTATATCAGAAGATGTATTTAAATATTTTAATACAGAGCATCCTACCATCCCTATGATTTATGGCTTACCCAAAATTCATAAGAGTTTGGTTAACCCACCCATGCTCCCGATTGTTTCTGGGAGAGGGTGGGTAACTGAACCCCTTTCTAGTTTTGTAGAGAAAATGCTACACCCCATACTTGATAAGATAGTTACTGTTCTAATAGACACTAAGATTTTTTTAGAACAGCTTTATAATGCAATGTTACATCTAGATTTGAGAGACGATCTATATTTTGTGACCTTAGATATAGGCTCACTATTCACAGTCATTCCTAATGACTGGGGCATAGAAAATGTTAGGGACTTTTTGAATAGTGACCATTTTCTTATGAATGAAGAAGTGAATATGATTTGTAGTTTACTTGAAATCATATTAGAGAAAAAATGTTTTTATATTTGGTGGCAATTGTTATTTACAAAAGGTTGGCGTAGCTATGGACACGACCTGTGCCAATAGCTATGCCAACCTAGCTTTGGTCAAATGGGAATGTGATTTAGTGCTAGCAAATAATGATTTTTGTCCACATATTTTATAGTACAAGCATTTTGTGGCTGACATTTCCCTTTAATGGTGAGGTTCAGAAGAAACACTGCTCTTCTTTATTTACTACCTGCATTCTACTACTTTGTTTTTGAAAATTTATTTTAAGTATTCTAAGGAACAAATTGAATTTTAGATGTTAATGTTAAAAAATCTGTAATGGGGAATGTGAAAACTTCATTATAGAGGAAGGCGGTTAAAAGGAACTCACTGCTACACAGAAACAGTATGCACCCCTGGCATAGTTAAAAAAATGTTCTTAAAGGTCAGTTCCTTAGGATAATGAGACTGCACAGTGATGCTCAACAACTTAAGAATGCCTTTGACAGATTGAAATGTGATTTTTTTATGTACAGGCTATACTCCGCAAGAAATTGATGAATGCATACAAACTGTAATGAAAGAGAGAAGGGGTAAAGGGAGACCATTTTTCTCTGAGAGAGTTGATCTGCAGGGTGAACACAGTAATGTAGCACCTGTTAAGACCATTAGATTTCCCTTATCCTATTCAAGTGATGTAAGTTTATTTTGTGAAATTATCAAGAACAATTGGAATATTTTGTATGCTAATGTAGAACTACATGAACTTGTGGCTGAGGGACCTAGATTCTCTTTCAAGAATAATTTGTCGTTAAGGATACAGCTTTGCTAAAATACTAATAAGACTAAGGAAATGGTTGTCTCCCAAAGGCATGGCACTTACCTCTGTAGGCACTGCAGTGGGTCACACTTCATACATCCTGTACTGTGATATCGCATTGATTTTTCTTTCTATGCTGACTGCACTTCCAGAAATTTAGTTTACTATTGCTACTGCAACAGATGTGCAGCCTATTATATAGGTAAAACCAATCAATCACTTAAGGAACATGTCTTAGAACACTATAGGGATATTAAGAACAACAAAGCCACCAGTGCATTGGCAAAACATGTCCAGTGAACTAACTCAGAACATACATTTAAGTTTTTTATTTTAGACTTAGTTGAAGTTGGTATAAGAGGGGGTGATTTAAGAAGCAAAAGTGAGGAATGTGAGCAGAACTGGATATTGTTCTTTAAAGCAGAAGTAGTCCAGGAATTAATGACAGTGTATCACTGAAACCTTTCCTGAGAGCAAGATCTTTGAAGCATTAGTGTATGACTTCTTTAATATTCACTAATGCATCTCTGATTTCTACTGGATACTGCTAGTTTAAATAATGTTGTATGTAAGTAATTTTTTGCCTGATGAAACAGTTTACTACCGGGAAAGCGCTAATCTTTATATCAAATAAACTTTGAACTGTGCTGTGTAGTGTCCTGCTGTGCTGAATCTCCAATTTGCTTTTTTACTTCATATTGAATGATACTGTATGTGTTAAATAAGACATTTGACTGCCATTATATTTACATGCTACAGCTAACTAAAATTACACTGGCTCTGCCCATGCCCCTTTCCTGACTAAAATACTCATTCACCAAATAATTTTAAACTCTTACCTATATACTACAGTGCATTTTAGATCTAAGTTCTGACTGTACAATGTTATTACAACAAGTTCTATTTCTCTAACCATCACACGCTACATAATCTGTTCCTGTTTTATTGTATGTTTTTTATTAATTTGTTATTATTCTTGTATCATATATCTTAATTGTATATTATTACTTGTATATTTTTATTGCTCTGTAATTTACTCTTTGTCATTATCACTGCGGTAACACTATTTGTATACTTGGAGCTTTTCTCCCTGGACCTCCACTGAAAAAGGACTTGTGTCCAGTTGGAATTTCCCAGTAAATAAATAAATAAATAAATAAATAAATAAATAACAGTGTTATACTTGGCCACAGCACCTAACATTATAGCCTGAATGCATACAGTTGTACTGTAATGGTTAAATCAAGAAAAACAATGTACACAATTTACCTTGTTGTTATTGGTAGTGGCTCATGTGTTATTGCAGAACAGTTGGCATTATTCATTTCTTGACAAACCAGCTCTAATTCCACACTTATTGCACTACAGACTTTATTGTATATACTTTCATGCAGTTTCTGTTACGGTTTCTAGTTTTTATTGAACAACAGTTGTCAGTATTTAGGTCTTACAATACAGCTCTACTTCCACAGTTATTGCACTACAGCCTTTATTGTATATACTTTAATGCAGGTAATGGTATACTTTCATGTTTTTATTGCACTACAGTTGGCATTATTCATTTATTGCTCTACAGATCTAAGTCTACTTTATTGCAATACAAACTTTAATGTACATACTTTATTGCAGGTAATGCTTTACTCTTTCTTGCTTATTTCACTACAGTTAGAAACAAACATCCATACTCACCACACTCACAGCACAACCTGTTCAAGCACCCAGCATGCACCTCGAGGTTGCGAGCCCTCTCCTCTGCAGCTATTTGGAGAGAAGGACACCATTATGCATAACAGTTTAGCAGACATTCAGATTAGATATTGGTGGTACAGATAAAAGTGCTTACATACATATGGGACATTCTTTGCCTGAAATTATTGGAACCAGGTATCCAAGAGATCCCCCTTACATCTCTTCATGTCATCATAGTGGTGACGACACTGCTCACCTGTGCGGGGGATATCAGTTGCACTGGTGAGGTCCCTTGCCAGCTGGTCCCAGGCCTCTGCCTTGCACTCTGAGCCCTGGTAACCACCCTGCAGAAGTCGGCCTTCATTTTTTTTTACAAGGAGTCTGACCATGACCCAGGACTCCAGGATGCCCCAATGCTACACCCAAAAGCGTGAACCCTCACTGTCTGCCATAGTTTCCTTCAGAGATAGAAGTCCAGTGGATTATGCTGTATTCTTAACTATTGGACTTAATATAGCCTGTTTTCCTGCCCTTACACACCATTGAGCAATATTTAAAAATGCGATGCATCGCTTAGCAGCTCGCAAACAAGCTCAGCTAATCTGAGCAGTGTGAAAACCCAAAGACCCTTATGCTTAGCAGTGCTTAGTGGTGTGTAAACCAGCTAAGCAGAGTCAAGCAGTGCATAAACATTTTCAGCTGTTTTGTATTTATGCGGTGCTTATCAGGGCTTAGTGGAGTGTAGTGGGCCAGAATTTGAATATAAGTGTATAATTTGTATTTCAAAATTAAATGCTTATGTTCCCCTTGCATGCATTCAGACCCTGCACCTACTGCTCATGAGGCCGTACCTCTATCTATTTAGGTACAAGAATATGTGGACGTCAGCTACACCTTCACATATACCTCTCAGCTACCTATAAGCACTGCTGAGTACCATGCCATGCTGCACAAACCCACTCAGCTATGCTTAAACATGACCTCTAAATAAATAATTAATTGCATCCGGTTTCTATTTTTAGATGTCTAGCAGGTGTCTCAGTGCCACTTTGCATTGCTGTGCTTTGCACCATGTAAACATCCTTTAAAAAAAAAAGGAAAGAAAAAAAGAAAAAAATAACATTGGAATAATAGAATTGGACAGTGCAAGGAGTGTCTTACTCATCTGCAGACACAGTTGGCACTACACTCCCTACACTGATTCAATAACTGTGTTCCACGGCTCTCCCTCGGCAACACTCCATGATTAATATGCATGGCGTGCTGCCAAAGGGGAACCATGTACATGGACATGGTAACAATCCATGTAGGCTCTATACTGTGCCTACACAGAATTTATTAAATGCTTTGGAGAATCTTTTTCAGCCTTTGTCAATATTAAGTTTAAAAAATATTAAAGATGCTCATTGTATATTTAGGGATTCCTGACATTTTTATAGCACACGGCCAGTATGGCTTTTGATGCAAATACATTCTTTGTTCACGGCAGATATACAAAAAAAATCTTTATTCATATGTTCCACATGATTTTGGAATGGCATGGTTTAATAAGGCTCTGATATTTCACTCAACTTTGAATAATATTGATATCAGATTACTCAATTTATGGGAGTTGTGCTTAAAAGAAACTTTTTATTGTTTTAAGAAGAGCAATTCCATGAGCAAAAATGAGTAGCAATGGGCACAAAATCAGTCCCTATTTTTGCTAATTTCATTCTACGGTATTGGGAAAGGGAAGCATTTTGGAAATGAAGATTTTTGTCCAAACTCATCATAAATTTACAGTTTTTGGATGAAATTTGAATTTTTGATAGGTGCATTTACCAAATTAGAATATTTTTTAATAATTTAGAAGAGTCTACAAAATTCATGTACAGCAAAGTAGAGATTCTCTAATTTGGTGACTTTTTGGATATTAAATTTTCAAAAGATATTGGTGAGGGGAGGTTTGCATCCATAATTTTTAGGAAACCTACCTTCACTAATAGTTTCTTGCATTTTAGTAGTAATCACCCACTGTGGCAGAAAGGGGGGTAGAGAAGGGCCAAATAGTTAGATTGTCCAGGTTAATAGATTCATACATTCATAGGTGTGTACTAGGCTAATGGCCCTGTAGCCTTTACAAGCCTAGCCCATAGGATTACCCTGGCATCGTGCCACCCGACCTTAGTTCCCAGTGCCTCTGTCAAGTAAAGCCACTGGCTGTCTGAAAATTGGGATTTTCTGAAGGAACTTGAAGTTTTGATGTGTGTGTTTACTGAAAGAGGATATCCTTTAAGGCTGATTACTGAAACAGCAGAAGTATGTTTAATAAGAATTATTGATTTTTGTCCAATTTTGAAATTTCATATTAATTATACCACTTCAATGGTTATCTCTTCTGGCAATAAGTTTAAAGAAATAGTATGATAATTGATTTCAATTAGAAAGCTACTATTAGGAGGGATCTCTTTAGAGAAAGTCCAGGGGACAACCCACATTTTAGGTATAAAAGAGGATCTGATATTGTTAATCCTCGTTCAGTCCTTACATGTGGGTATCGGTTCCAACCTCGGAACTGAGCCGGCCATCTTCCAAGCTCGTGCTAGCTACAAACTCTCGAGCTAAAAAGTCTTACCCGGAATTCCCCTCTCCCTGTTACCTCAGATTTTGTTTGCCTCGTCGCCATTCGGTCGTATCAAGCTACTTCTCTTGAGCTAAGTACAGTATTTTTCTTCATACTAAGTTCTAAGACAGCTTTTTTTCACAAAAAAGTTATTAGATAGTTATCTCTTACCTTATCGCATTTAGTGACTACCCTTTTTTGAATTCTTTTCAACTCCTTTTCCTCTCTTTTTACCGCGAGGTAATTCTTTTTTTTTTTTTTACCATCGTTGGTAAACCCCTTTTCCTTCTTACCTTTGGGTATTTCTTGTACCATTGCTGGCATTTTCTGCTTTTTTTGTTTCTTTCCTTTTAACATGACAGATAAAAAAGGTAGCCCAGGGTTTAAAAGATGTTTAGATTGTGGTCATAAATTACCTATTTCAGATGCACACTCCCTGTGTGTCTATTGCTTGGGTGTGCCTCATTTAACAGTTGACCCGCCTTGTGGGATTTGTAAGAATGTCTCTAACAGGACGTTAATTGAGAGGAAAAATAAATTAATATTGAAGGGGCTACTTAAATCTCCTTTTTCAGAGGCTATTTCTGGGTCAGAGGCTTCAACCCCGCAAAGATCCCATAAGAAAAAGAATGATGAACATAAAAAGGCCAAGTCTCTTCCTTCGTCCCCAGCTGGGGACCCTCAGGAACCGAGACCCAAGAAAGCTAAGCTTTCCAGTTCGGATTTGACTTCTTCAGTTCCAGCACTTTCTGTGCCTAGACCTTTGACATTGAGGCCATTGGCGCATCTGCGACCTCGGCATCGACTAGTGTGTCCCTTACCGCATCGGTACCGAGGAGCTCCTCATTTAAGACTCCCTTACCGACACCGACTGTCCAGTTGATGCCGACTATTATGACATCGATGGATGTTTCGACTCCCATTTTCTTTTCAGCTCCGACAACTTACCCAGCACCGACTACCCTCTTGGTACTGACCATTCAGTTTTCGTCACCGATGTTTTCAGCTCAGGTCTTAGCGCCAACAACCACTTCGGTACCGACCTCATCGTCGGTGCAGACCATGCCTTTGGCACCGATGATTTCCTTGGTGCAGACACCAGTAGTTCAGTCCATTACAGCTCCGTTGTTCTCAGCGCAGACCACATCTGTGGTGGGCACCAAGTTTGCTCCATTCTTGGATAGACCTGACTCTCCCTCAGCCATGTCCATGAAATCTGCTAGAAGCCTCTCTGAACACGATGTGTTGCATCTTGTGGATCAAGTGCTTTTGGCCAGAGGTATCCCACCCCTCATGACCTATCCTTCCCTGGAAGGTGATCACCCTTTACCAAAGACCCCTACTTATTCTCCTCCTTCATTGTCTTTGAAGCTCCTTGATATAGCATAGTCTTCCCCCACTACTGTTCCTTTTATGGACCTCACTAAGGAGCCGCAGTTGCCTTTGTGGCAGGAGAATCTTGTCATGGCCCAGGATGTCAGCTGTGGCGTACGTACTTCGGTGTTTCACAGCCATCCAGGGACTCTGAGTCGGCAGGCTGAGACAGTTATGTGAGGGCTGATCCCTGCCTTGTGCCCCCATCCCTCTTCAGGTGGACCAGCCTTCCAGCTAATGCAGAAGGCTCTGGCATTGGTTGGTGATCCTGTGCTATCACTCTCCCAGCCCTCCTCTTGACCGCAATGTATACAAGCCACTCCTAGGAGACACCAGGTGCAAGAGCCTCAGGACATACTCCCACAGGAGACTCCTTTTGAACTGTCATCCCCAGCTTCTCCCTCTGAGGAAGATCATCAAAAGAACTCATGCAAGAGGAAGCACATGGACTCCACAGAGGAGTCCCTTACTGAAGACACAGACTTTGATGATGGAGAAGGGTCCCCTTGATCACCCTCTGAGGTATCCTTTGGTGATATCCTTGAAATCCTTAAACAAAGAGGTGACTGGCAGCCCTCTAACCTGACCTCTGAAAAGTCTGTGTTCCTGCAGGCCTTTTGTGCCTGGCCCCCTACCTCCTGGATTACTCCACCTGTTGACGAACTTGTCCAGTTTGTTGTGCAGCATGTTTGGAAGGCTCCTGACACCATTGAGGCCATTCCCCGGAGGCCAGATACAATTTTGTACCCTCCTGCTAGTGATCCCCATTGGTCCAAAGGCCTTCTTGTAGATGCTTTGGTGGTGGCGGCTGCAACTAAAAAGGACCTGGTGGAAGAAGAAAGCCAGA
This sequence comes from Protopterus annectens, assembly GCF_019279795.1. Lineage (NCBI taxonomy): Eukaryota > Metazoa > Chordata > Ceratodontiformes > Protopteridae > Protopterus > Protopterus annectens. The sequence goes on along the minus strand of NC_056748.1, from coordinate 981,231,718 downwards.
CTGTCCATCCACCCAACAAAGAGTCTCAGGCTCTGGACAGAATAAGGAAGTGTATTTTTGCATCAGCGACCTTTGCATTCAGGTCCCTGAACTATATGGCACATTTTACCAGGCTTCAAAGAGACTTAATTTCTGAGCTCTCTGAAACTTTGGCTGGAGCTGTGTCTGATGAGGTCTGTGCCAAAGTGGCCTCTCAGCTAACCACCATCAAATCAATATCTAACTCCTCCATGCGCCTGATATCTCACGCATCAGAAGGAGCAGCTAGAGCGGCAGGTTCAGGCATTGTTCTGAGATGACATGCCTGGATGTGCTTGTGTAATTTCGCTGAACCCTTCAAGGCTTCCTTTCTCAATGCTCCCATCGAAGCCTTGTTGTTGTTCGGACCCAAGGTTAAAAGCACACTGGCCAGATGTGAACCCTTTCTGCTGTGGGTGTCCATTATTCTTCCTCTCAACAGGCTTTCTCCAGAAACCAGAAGAGTGGGAAGATATGGCACAAAAAGTCTCAAGGTTCTTTCTGTGACACACCGGCTGAGTTCTCTCCTAGAGGCAGAGGGTGAAACTCACAGGGAAGACACCCCTTTCAGGGCAGAGGTGGTCCGCATAATCAGGGTTCCAGGGATTCTTTCCCTTGCCATTCCTACCAGTGCTCCTGAAGAGCAGCCCAACTGCTTTCCTCTGGAAGTGATTGGGGGTCATTTCTCTTTGTACCCTTCTGCCTGGCTAACCAATACCACTGATTCTTGGGTACAAAGGATAATAACCAGAAGTTATCATATCCCCTTCAACCTTTGTCCCACTCCAATAACAAGCTTACCCGACATTCCACCCAGTCAAAGGGAAGAAGCAGTTTTAGAGATTTCAAAGCTGCTAAGAAAAAGAGTCATCCAAATAGTCCCTCCAGACCAGACAGGATCTGGATTCTACTCAAGACTATTTTTAGTGCCAAAGAAAACCGGGGACTGGAGACTAATTTTGGATCTCAGTGTATTGAACACGTTTGTAAAAGTACAGAAATTCTGGATGGTCACAATACAGTCTATCCTTCCGCTTTTGGAAAAAGATGTGCTTGATAGATCTTCAAGATGCGTACTACCACATAAAAGTGGACAGACCATCAAGAATATTCCTTTGCTTCCGTGCGAGAGCCAGTCATTACCAGTTCAGAGCACTGCCCTTCGGACTCTCTACAGCCCCCACAGTGTTCACAAAGTGCATGGCAGTTGTCACAGCTCACTTGCAACTACAAGGATTCCAGGTGTTTCCATACCTAGACGACTGGCTCATCTCCGCTCCCACCAGACATCTGTTGGAAGAAGCCCTGGCATACTCTCTCCTCACTGTAGAAAGGCTAGGCATAACCATAAACTGGCAAAAATCCAATCTCACCCCATCTCAGTCCACAGAATTCATAGGGGTCATCTTGAATACAAAGAATTGCAGAGCATCCATTCCAGTGCACAGAATTCTAAGGATAAAGCAGCAACTGATTCCAATCCTTTCAAGGGAGAAATCCACAGCTCCAGTTGTTGGGTTCCATGGCAGCCTCCATTACGATTGTCCCCCCTGGCCAGGTTTCACATGAGGCTTCTACAATGGCTACTGCTCACCCAATGGTATCCCTTTCAGTACCCTCTTTCAGCTAAGATTCGGGTAACTCACAGATGCAAACAAGATCAGATTGGTGGATGGTGCACAGTCCATCACAATGGTCTCGCCCCTTCTCCCCCCAACAACCCAATGCTACAGTGACCACAGATGCCTCCCTGATGGGGTGGGGGGGCTATTTCAGGGACAGACTGTCCAAGGTACTTGGTCCGAAATGAAGGCCCATCTGCATATAAATCTTCTAGAGCTGAGGGCGGTGCTTCTGGTGTTGCAAGCATTCCATCCCCTCCTGCCGTCTGGAACTACTGCGATACAATCAGACAACATGACGGTGGTCTGGTACATCAACAAACAAGGTGGAACCAAATCTTACTCACTCTGTCGAGAGGCCATGAGGATATGGCAATGGGCGATGGGTACCAACCGCTTTCTTCTAGCAACGCACATTCCCGGGAGTTCCAACGTGATAGCAGACACACTCAGCAGGTGTATTCTACAACCTCATGAGTGGTCCCTGAATTCCTTGATAGTGGTGGAGATTTTCAACCGCTGGGGTCTTCCTTGCTGTGACCTCTTTGCGTCCCCGACCAACTACAAATGCAGCAACTATTTCGCCCTGATTTCCCCTCCAGGACAGTCACCCAGGGACGCTCTAGTCCACGATTGGCCCTCGGGTCTGCTTTATGCATTTCCACCTCTCCCCCTCATTCCCCAGTTTCTGAAGAAAGCCCGCTGGTTGAAGAGCAAAGTAATCCTCATAGCACCATATTGGCCTCGTCAGATTTGATTTCCCTTCCTTTGGCCTCACCTGCTAGATCAACTGTGGATTCTCCATCCATCCCCAGGGTTGATTTCCCATCTGCAGAATTTGATTCACCCCAAACAGCCTGAAGCTCACAGCTTGGCACCTCCAATTCCTTTGATTGCCAGGCAGAATGATCTTTCTTTGCCAGTACGTGACATTCTTATTGCATCTCATAAGTCTTCCACCAGAATTACATATCTCAGCAAGTGGAAAAGATTTACTTTTTGGCTGAAAGAAAACAAGTAGATCCTTTTTCAGCACCAGTGTCGATAGTACTGGAATATCTGTCTACCCTATTTCAGTCCGGTCTATCTGTCTCTACCATTAGAGTTCATTTGGCTGTAATATGTAATTTTTATGATGGTGTCCAAGACTCTTTTCTTATGTCACACAAATTATGAAAGACTTTCATAAAAGGCGTGAATCATCTAAGACCCCCTTTAAAAGAACCTACTCAACCATGGGACCTGTCATTAGTCCTACAAGCTTTGACAATGCCACCTTTCGAACCAGCTTCTTCTTGCAACCTCAAATATTTGTCATGGAAAACCATGTTTTTGGTCACCATTACTTCTACCAGATGTATCTCTGAGCTTCAAGCCTTATACATCAAGAGACCATATTTGATTTTTCATAGAGATGGAGTGTCATTGAGAATTAATCCTTCCTTTCTGCCAAAAGTGATCTCTGAAATGTCCATTAATCAAACCATTGAATTGCCAGTTTTCTTCCCCAATCATTCAAACAGAGGAGAGTATTGCCTACATACCCTAGATATTCACAGGCAAATTCGCTTCTACTTGAACAGGACTAAGGCTTCTCGTAAATCAGACCAGTTATGTTTGGCCTATTTTGGACCTAGATTAGGATGTGCTGTTGCTAAGGTCACTTTGGCTAAATGGTTAAAAGACTGTGTAACCTTCATTTATAGAAAACGTAATATTCCATTACCTACTACCATAAAGGCTCATTCTACAAGGTCGGTGGCAACTCCTGCTGCCTTCCATGCCAGAGCCTCTTTACATGACATTTGTGCAGCTGCAACATGGGCTACACCTCATACTCATACCTTCATCAATCATTACAAATTGGATTTGGCCTCCAGGGAAAAGCATCTTTTGGTTCTATGGTGCTCCAGAATGTCCTTCCATGACAGCCTCCCAGGAATAAAGGTAGCTGGGGTCTCTGTCCACATGTAAGGACTGAACAAGGATTAACAATATCAGATAAAGAAGTTATGTCTTACCATCTGTATTGCTGATCCTCGTTCAGTCATTATGACCCTCCCTCCTTCCCCCTCCTGTGGCTTCTAGTGGATCTCACCATCCGGCTCTGTTAGGTCATTTGACCAGAGGTAGCCTCTACCTTCTTTTGACTTGCAAACTCAATCTCAGGTAACAGAGAGAGGGGAATTCTGGGTAATAGTTTTGAGCTCGAGAGTTTGTAGCTGGCGCGAGCTTGGAAGATGGCCGGCTCGGTTCCGAGGTCAGAACCGATACCCACATGTAATGACTGAACGAGGATCAACAGTACAGATGGAACGTTATGGTAAGACATAACTTCTTTTTTCAACCTCAAAAATTATAGAGAAATATTACAAAGGAAGATTGGTTGAGAACATGTTCTTATGTGGTGCTTACATCCAATATAGGTTTATTTATGATGCTTGCTCAATTACTATCTCAGGTTACTCAAAAACTTTAATGTGTAAAGAAAAAAAACAACTACACTACAAGAGGGTAGCGTACATTGGGAACTGCCTTTCTTGTGAATCATTTTACATTATAAAAATGGAAAAAACATCTAAATCCAAAATTTATGAGCATCATTACAGTCGATAAACAAAGAATCAGAATAATGTTTTAAGTAGGCACTCATAGAAGTGTAGTAATTTTAAGTTTGTTTTTTTTTTCCCCTGAGGAATAAGTATCTTGTTCACCTAAAAAAGGCAATTGGGAACTTGGGATCATGTATAAAAAGCTTTATTGAGAAATTTTATTGGATAATTTGATTAATTCTGTTTTAAATGACAATATTTCTATATAAAGTGTTTTACAAATGAGAGATGATAAACTTTGATTTTCACTATTACGATTTATTTTTAATACATTTTATTGTTTTTGAAAAGTGTTTTATGCTAAATTTTATAAAGATTTTCTTATATTTTTTTCAGTTCTCTAAAATGTTTTGTGAATTATATGTACCTGTACTTGTATTTTTTCAGAGCTATGAGCAAGGCAGATTTTGTGTCATAGGATTCTATATTTTTTCTGTTATTTGGTCTAATTAATTCATTTATTGGTTGAATGAGCAAGTATTTAAATGAAGTTTGTAGTGAATTATTGTAGTCCTGATGAAGTCTAAACACTGAAATATGAACACTCTTAACTTTTTGTTATCCTAATAAAATTTGGGTCAGATACAACTAAATCTGCATCAGGGCTAGCCACTTGGCTGTATAAACCTTTGCTTTAGATGATTGTTGAAGTGGCATCCCAACTCCATGTCCAAAAAATGGGTAAGGGGTTGGATGGATAGATGGATATACAGCTAAATGAATCTACTTACATATACTACTACAATGTTTGCTTCATTATTGGCAAATGCATCTATAAAATGAAATAAATTTGAAGCCAACACAAAATACTGAATAAGTGCCAAGTCTTTAATTCTAGCAACTCTTTGGTTTAATTTCCTAACCATATAAGAAAGTAATTTGTCTTGGATCCTTTTCAGTCTTGATCCAGACCAGTAGGGTAAGGGTCAATGTAGCAGTTTAGATAGTCAGATAACTAGCATGATTTTAGTAGGTGGAATGCAAACAGAGTTTCCAAAGAAAACCCATAGAACATGTTTGGAATCATGCTGACTTGCCAAAGGCATTTTGGTGAACATAAAAAAAAATCATAAAATATTTGCCAAACTTACCTTTGCAGAACCTCCTAGGAAACATTTTTGTAGGGAGGCAAGCCCCTTGCACCCTCCATGTGTGGAGACACCCCAACATCTCCCAAACATGTATATGCCACCTCCAAGGTAAAAAAAATAGCGGAAAAAGAGGCAAATTCCATGAAAAATGAAATAGCGTTGGAGAGCATACCCTGATCCTTTTATATTTGTCAAAACTACCTTTGGTGAATTAAGAGGAACTCATCAGGACTGAATCATGGAACTGTTAAGCAGAGCTTATAAACAGTTAACCACTATTCTGCTGAAAACCTATTATGATTGTTGATGCACCTACACATAGAAAAGTAAAATGAAGTAAATAAATGATACATGTGACACAAAAAAGCTAAGTATAAGAATGCTCTTGTAAGATCAGCCTGGGAAAACTGTCCATGAACTATATAAAGAAGTAATAAACAAGTCAGATGTGGGAAAGAGTAAGGTCCTAGAAACTAAAACAGATGACAAGCATAAAAATGAAGTCCTTGAAGGCTTCAGGATTTTTTTATTTATTTTATTTGTATTAGTTGACCAGGGTAGTGCACATATCCTACTAGGCCATTTTCATGATAAGCTTGATGATACATAACAATTACCAATCAACTCAACAATAACATAATAGTCAGAGTGAAGTGATATTGTTAGATCAATTACACATATTTAAACAATTACAATTTCACACACAACAGTTGTAGCATAGCTATAACAATAACTACACACTGGCAGAAAAAAAGTTTAGAATATAACCATAGAGGCCAGGTCTGTGAAATGAATCTGAGATTAGAGCAGGTGTGGAGAAACATGGTGCATGAGAATGACAAAATTAAAATTTTAATCAGCTCCAGTGGAATAGAGAGAAAGAGAGAAATATAGCTCTGACTATACTCCTAGCAGTACAAGTTCAATTAGTGGTTTTGACACTTGATGGAGCTAGTAGGAGAAAGATAGGTGTACCTATCCTGAGGGTAACAGTGTGATAGATGAGGCTGTATACTGCCACAATCCATTGGTGCAGTAGCAATGATACAAATGTGCTTGCTGGGAGTGAGATGTCTACTCCCCACGCCAATGCCTGGTGGTAGCCTTCAAACTAATTGTGCAGGAGTATGCACTCAAAAGGAGAAGGCATTGTGAAAGTCTGTGGTGACACTATTACATTATTCTCTTGCCCTGGGGGAGGGCAGAGGACAAACACAAAAAAAAGTTTGTACAACTGGGATGCTGGTGAGAACACAAAACAGCCTTATGACTGCCTGTATGGCAGCCCTCTGCTGGATATTTCTAACTTTTGCACATTTGGTGTGCAGCTCCAGCATTACAGGATAACTAATGGACTCAAGTGCACTGGAGGGCATTGATGTCCGGCAGACAAGGGAGAGCGAGTTTATGCTTGTTTAAGCTCCGTGGATCCTGTTTTGGTGTCCTGCAGACTACAAGAGCAACAGAAAGGAGAAAGAGAGACTAAGTGCCTCCATTTTGATTTTTTTCTGATTATACTGCTTTGTGCACTTGATTTCAGTCATTTTTTTCATTTAACTGCATTTATTTTACCTGTATTTGCTTTAATGTGCTAGCTTGCACTGCATTTAAAGTATTTTTTATTACTGTTTTAACTGTTTTTTTGCAGAAAGTTCTAAGCTTGTTTCCTGCCCTTCCTGTTACTAGAGTAGTCCAGATACAGGTTTGCTGTACCCAGGACTGTTTTGTAATTTTAGTTCTCCAAACCTTTCTGTGTTAGAAGGACCCATCCCAGCTTATCAGTGGGAGTGGTAAGGACTAGGTAGCATACGTTTCTGGCTCTGAAATTGTAGTTTAATGGCAGTTTGGGCAGTTTTTCTATCTCTTTCAACTTTCTGGTTTAGAATCCCGTGTTTGTGTGGGTTTGCACGCAACACAGCACTGCTAAGCTGGGGTAAATTATTACCAGTGTCAGAAAGTTTGTTCTTCAATTTTTCCCTTAGATCTTGATAGTTCTCTTCTCTCTTGTACTTTAATTAGCTTATTCTCCTACCACTTCATCAGGTGTTTTGTAGCAATTATTGTAGCACACATAAGTGCTATCAGCACTAGACATCCTATAAGGAAATAGCTCCAGTACTTAGAAATGATGACCATCCCTCCTGGCATGTCTAAAGGTCAGTTCCCTGTGCTTTCTACTGTTAATCTGGTGAACTTGGGCATTCTGAGGCAGTATAGCAACTGCCTCATGTACACAGACAACCCTCTCCTCTTTCCTGCCAGCAGTCAGACTTGTGAGAAATACACTTATAGCTCCAAATTGGAAGCCATGCACTCTCCAGCCAAGATCGGAATAGCTGGTCAAGAGGAGAAGGTCAACACCTACACCACACCACATGGAACACATAGCCCTCCAGAACACCCACCATCACAGACCACACATAAAAACACAAATCACACCCCTACCTTTGTGGAGGCTTTCAAGAGAAATCTACCCAATCAGCACAGACCTCCAAGGCAGAAGTGCACTCAGCCACCACAACACAGCTCATACCACAAGACACATAGCTCACCTACACAGTGTGCCCCTCAACCTAAGCCCCTAAGGCAAAACAGCTTGCCCAATACAGTAATCATAGGTGACAATAGTGAGGCACACTAATGTCCCACTCACTAGATTGAATAAGGAGAAGGCTGTCTATCAAGTGCCAGAATCCAACACATAACACACACACTCAGGTCACTCCACAGCAAGTACAAGTATGACTCTGTCATTGTACATGTGAGCGTGAATGACCTGAGACACACCTCCCTAGACTACATGAAAAGAGACATGGTGGAGCTCATGGATTATGTGGCCTAGGCAGGTATGAACCTAGCCCTGAGCAGCATCCTACCATCGGCCAGAATGATATTGCAGTACAAACATAAAATGATTGACTTCAACAATTGGCTAAGTTCCTGGTGTCATTCTAAGGGGATCCAGTATCTGTCTGCTTGGGATGACATGACTGATAGGCCTCAATGCTTTGCCAGAGATGGCCTGTATCTGTCATCCCTGAGTTTCTGGGTACTGGCTAAGGCTCTTGCCACCTCTATAGTGCCTTTTTAGGCAGTGTTCCAAAGACCAAATTACCACCATAACAGCTATAAATAAATGCAATCTGAGGGTCATGCTGCTCAATGCTAGAAGTCTAAATCTCAAGATGCATGTGCTCGAAGCACTCCTCAAAATGGAGGACAATGACATTTGTGCTGTAACAGAGACCTGGTTTAAAGCAGCAGAAAGCACCCCTGCACTACCAGGCCATAACTCATTCCACACCTTTCAGCCCCAGTACATGGACTGAAGCTCCAAAGACAGTGGTGTCTCCATTTTCATAAAGGATATGCACACCTCCAAACTAGTAGCCCAGCATAATGCATCTGAGATTGTCCATGTACAACTAACATCGGGTAAGACGGAAATTCGTGTCGTAGCCTGCTATAGGTCCTCAACTATGTCCCAAGAATCTCACTCCACATTCCTAAGCACCCTGGAAACTATTAAGATCCAAGCCAACACTCTCATAATAGGTGACTTCAACTACCCCTCCATCAATTGTAAAAACTACTGATGCACCAATGCACTGGCCCAACGCCTCCTGGAATTCATCAGTTTCAATGCCCTGGACCAGCTAATTCTTACCCCCACTAGAGGAAGCAACATCCTTGACCTGGTTATTGCTAACATGGGCAACTATTGCTCTACACCAATAGTCAATTCCTCCCTAGATACATCCAACCACAAACTAATCACCATGGAAATCCATATCTCACCCACACTTCCCTCAAAGGTATCCACCATGAAAAACTTCTCCAAAGCTGACTTTGGACTCTTAAAACAGAGGTGGCTAACTTCACGGCATCCATGCCAATGGAAAACAGATGCATGACTGCTGAATCATACACCAATGCACTGTACAACCACGTACATAAATGCATGGAACTAGCCATATCCAACAGAACCAAGACACTGTCCTCCAAAAAAGCAAGCCAATCTGGTGGTTCCCTGCCATTAATAAACTCTACAACAGAAGGAAGAAACGGTTGCAGAAAAAGGTGAAGTCCCAAGACTGGACAAAATTCCCTTACTAGCCTCAATAAAAAGTTGAAATCCCTCACCAAAACCTCCAAACCCAGCTATGAAGGCAGAATTGCAGCAGACACTAAAAACAACCACAAAGCCTTCTATAGTTATATCAAGAATCTCCACAGCAATACCCAGATTTGCTCTGAGTTACTGCACAATGGTACCTCCTATACTGGACCAACAGTTATTGCCAACATACTGGCTGACAGATTCAGTCCCAACTTTACCCCTCTCTCCCCCATAAAGGACCAATCTCAATACCAGAAGAATGCCAGGCACTCAGCATTACTGCAGCATGGGTTAAAGCTGCATTGTCCAAGGCCAAGAATACAGTGTCCATGGGACCTGACAATACCCCTTGTTATGTTCTACATGAATTACAAAGTGAACTGGCACCACATCTGTGTGCCCTGTTCACTCACATCCTCAACTCAGGCTTTGTCCATACCGAATGGAGCACTGCTAACAGTCATCCCTCTCCATAAAGGAGGAGCGGCTACAGACCATGGAAATTATCACCCCATTAGCTTGATGAGTTTGATATGTAAGGCTATGGAGCACATCATCATGGACCTAATTAATAAGGATATAGGGAATCTCCAAACTCTAGATCTCACACAGTTTGGTTTTGTGAAAGGTAGATCATGCCTGCTCAACCTGATTGACTTCTTTGAGTCAGTCACCAGAGCTGTGGATGAGGGTAAGGCAGTTCATACAGCCTACCTCGATCTTGCCAAGGCCTTTGATACCATTTCTCATTCAGGGATTATTGATAAACTCACCAAACTAGGCATCAACCCCCTATATCATTAGGTGGGTTGCAAATTGGCTTACAGATAGAACTCACAGTGTGAAAGTAGCAGACTCCAAGTCAGACTGCAGACCAGTCATGAGTGGAGACTCACAGGGATCGGTACTGGGTCCTATCCTGTTTGGCATCTACTTCTCAGAAGTACAGGCCAACACGGAGGGACACTGGCTGACCAAGTTCGTAGACGACTGCAATCTGGGAGCCATTATTAACCTCCCAAATGATGCAAACATCCTACAGAAAGGCCTCACTAAGACCAATGACTGGTGTCAAAACCATGGCCTTAGGTTTAATGCCAAAAAATACATTATCATCCCCTTTGGGAAAAACTCAGTTTCCACTAATTACCACATTGATATGAGCACAGTGAACACTGAAGGTGATCTGGGGACACAGGTTGACAGCAACATCTCCTTCGACCACCACATTGCCACTGTGGTCAGAAAGTCCATCTATGTGGCACATCTCATTACCAAGGGTTTTGCATCCAGGAAGAAAGAGGTCATCATTTCTCTCTACTCTTCCCTCATTAGACCAATCATAGAGTATAATTCCCCATTTGGCGTGTACCTCACTAGAGACCTGCAACAGCTGGAGAGGCCACAAAAGTACCTCACAAAGAGGATCCTAGGCCTTAAACACATGCCCTACATGGATAGACTTCAGGTATTCTCTGTCTCATATCATCTAATAAGAGGCGATCTCTGCTTGACTTACAAAGCCATGTCTGACCCAGCTCAGTTAGAAATGCTACATCTAAAGAAATTCCCAATCCCTCTGCACCACACACTCCAGAAACCTCAACCTCATTACCACAATAAACAGAACATGCTGGAGGGACAGGTTCATAACCCAGAGACTGGCCATGCTCTGGAATAGACTTGCCAAACATGTCAAGCAGAGCACCTTACTGGCCCTCTTCAAGAGAAGTCTTGATGAGTGGATGGGAAATAGAAAGGTCATCCAGGGGATTTTACCCCGGGGATCACTCCAGTGGCTCTACTTGCTACAGGCACTGGGAACTAACGTCAGGCGGCACAATGCCAGGGCATGTCTATGGGTTAGGCTTGTAAAGGCTCCAGGGCCATTAGCCTAGTACACACCTATGAACCTATGAATGTTACAACACTGAAAAGATGTTGCACACAGAATGGAATCAGGAACTAAAACAAGTGAGCATTTGGTGAAACAGGCACAAAGGAAATAGGATAGTGATCCAATGAGAAATAGATTAGGGAGCCCAAATGGCAGAAGGAAAACAAAATTATTAATGTACAACAGTTAGGAGCAAGGAAGAAGTGAAGAAAGGATAAATGGTAATTAGGTGATAGTCTCAAAAACAAGTATGGAAGGGCAACACTGGATCTTGCTCATCCTAATTGTACTGCACTGGCTGAATTCATTCTTTCCAGGTTATTGGTGAGTAACCATCTGCCTACAGTACTATAGCACATAAAATAAGTTTATTCAGGGTGAAATTGAAATGAGTTGGTCAATAACTGTGTCTACAGTGCTTAACATTGGCAAAAGTAAAAGTGAAACTAAAATGCACTGAGATGAAGACCACACTAAAAGTCATTAGAAAGCCACAATACTGTCTATATTTTCAAACATTTGGAAGGTTATCTTTAAGTACTACAAGATATCTTTATGAGTATATCCTCCCAGAGAGGTAGAGCAAACAATATAGCTTACCATTCATCCTACAGTACATTAATCTCAAGTTGTCTGATGCTCTTCTCAGCATTTCAGATATTTATGTATATAGTGTTGGTGGAGTATAAGATTCTATTCTCACATGTGAGAATATGTAATAGGACTGTCCAGTGGGTTATAACTAATATCCAGAAAGAGTCAGAGAAGTTATTATTTATTATTCCTTGTACTACGTCTGAATTCTGTACTTTAGTGTGTAGCTGTTTTCAGAAGAAAAAGGATCTTCCATTTGGATCAGTAATGAAATGCTGGCGTGGTCATTAAGTATAAACAGCCACCATTCAAAGTTATACAAAACATCCTCAAAATTTGCTTCATCTATTACTGACAATATGTAGTTCAGTTTTCAAGCAAGCAAGCAACACCCCACTTTGTTACTCAGGTAACAGTCCTATGAATCCAGAGAAAGATCCAGAACACTAATCTCTGCAGGCCCTTTCCCCCACTTAAACACAGATTATAAAATTTCTAGATTCACAATGATTAATTAACTCCATCAACATCTGATAATTTTGGTTTGACCTAATTAAAAAGATTTTGTTACCAAGAAACAAATAAATATAATCTGAAAATAGTGTTATTTGCCATTGACAAATTATTTATGTTTTTCTCGGCAGCTGAAACACTTAAACTAAACATTGAAACACATTTTTAAGTTGAATTGAACATACTTATCAGAGGTATTGCAGAAATTTGGATTCTTAAAATATGTCAGCCAGGTTTTACAATCCTGTTATACAGGCTATTATGTTTGTATTAAAATAACAACAAGCAGTTAGAGTTAGACTTGGAGTCATTGACACTCTTTCTTATAGAAGTGACTATAATAATGGACTCTGTTTTCCAGATTATACCAATTTATTGTTAACTGTTCACTAAAATTATTACTTTAGAGATGAAAAAAATTCCCACACAGTTTTATGTCTTTGCATTGGCAAATCCAAATCTCTGATAACATGTGCTTATTTTAATCTTTAACCTGACTTGTCTAACAGCCGTGTCTTTTCTTGGTTGATCAAATTATATTTTACCTTTGGATCATAATTGTGTCCAAATGCATACACTAGATTCTGAAATACCTCTCAACCTCTTAGTGCAAGAAATCTGGACAAAGCCAAAAATAATGGGGGACAAAAGCCCGAGAATTGGGACATATTTTAATTATTGCTCTTATAAACTTAGAAAGTTGCTAAAACAACAGCTTTTGCATTAGCATGTATTTTCTGAAGGATATAAAATCTGCAACTCTAATGTGTGTCATCATTTAGAGACTTTAATCCTCATTGATTTGCCAGAAAACCACAAATTTTACGAGGAATAAGTCCAAAATATGAGGCAAAAATCTTGACATTCTGCAAAAAATCTGGACATGAGAAGTACGGATTCTGATTCACAGGAATGATTTATCTCACTTAAAATAACTAATAAAATGCATAAGATTTCACTTTTAAATATAATGTTTTGTCAGATGCTAAATCCTTGTAGAAGGAAACATCATTGTTTTATTATACATGCAATGCTAACAGATCAGTCATGGCATACCAATCATGTGATGTAACAGAAAAATCACAGCACGTATAAGCATAAGTGAAATATAAATAATAACTAGAAAACTCCATGAAAGGTTTCATAAAAATAGTTTCTCAAAATAACTATTGTCATAAGTTTTATGTAAGAAAATGTTTGTTAATCTAACAGCATTGGCAGAAAATGCCTCTTGAAAGAAATACTATCTTCCTTCCTTGATGATAACAGTGTCAAGGAAAACAGCTAAACTTGATTCATGTCTGGAAGGATCTACCAGTCTGACCCCATACTGTTTTATGACTGGATTACAAGAGAATTTGGCAGGGCAGTACAGGTAGATGTGGTCTGCCTGCACTCCAACATGGCTTTTGATTTTGTCTAAAGTAAGCAGCTACTAAGGAAGATGCAGGTGTTTGGCTGCTAAGGCTGAGGAAAAGGACTGCTACATAACTGAAGTGTAGGACACAGGAGGTGGTTGATGGATAAACATTGTCAGGAACAAGAAAAGTGAGCAGTGGGGACTGCAGGGTCTCTTCTGGTTCAAGTTCTTTTCAGGTGTTTGTCTCACGTATACCGTGAGAATGGAGAAAAAGATCTTCTCAAATGGCACAAAGACAGGCACAACAGTGAAGGGTGGGATGGTGAGACTAGTGAAGGATTTTAAAAGAATGTCCAAGTGAGCAGAAGGGTAGTAACTGAGGTTCAGTACAAACAGATACAAAATACTGTACTTGAGCCGTGACAACCCTTGTTTAAAATATCAGGAAAAAGATGAGGAAGTGGTGGGTAAAAGAACAGGAAACATGATCTGTAAATATGGATCATGCTTAGTCTGGAACTCCAGGAGTAAAGTGGCCATTATAAATAGAATGTTATGGTTCATGCTCACACAAGTAGATCCCAGCAACACAGAAGTAATGTTGCTACACTAATGGACTCTAGGCACACCTGGATTACTGTGTCCAGTTCTGGAGCCATGCAAGGAGATGGACATTAGACAGCCAAAAGATGTCCAGAGAAAAGCTAGCGGAAAAGGTGTGTGTGTGTGTGTGTGTGTGTGTGTGTGTGTGTGTGTGTGTGTGTGTGTGTGTGTGTGTGTGTGTGTGTGTGTGTGTGTGTATCTGTGTGGACAGAGGAAGAGAAAGTATACAATTAAAAACTAGAGGAGCTGTCGAGCTACTCAGTGAAGGACAAAGATGGACAGCATGATATGGGCACAAAATGTCATGCCATGAGATGTTAAGGACAGAGGAGGATAAGGTGCACAGGCATTTGATTCCAGCCACTGTTTGCTCCACAGATCAACAGGAGCACTTTGACACAGAGACAAATGTAGACCCATGACATGGACAACCTGAATACATGGAGAAAAGGAATCTAAAAATTCATTTGAGAAGGCATAATTCAGGTAGAAAAAGGATGAAGGGGGAGGGAAACTTATTTTTTCTCTTTGCAGCTGACCATAGTATCTTTCCTCATTCGTTAGGTCTCCCCCAAGCTAATCCTGACCCATGTCCAAGGCAGAGAGGAGACTAAGGATCCTAGAACAGTTCTTTTATGGACTAACTTTCACTGCCTTTGTGTGCAACAGTGATTCCCTTGGGTCAGACTTGCAATGAATAGAACTGGCAGATTATCCTACCTCTGCAGTGTCTCAGCCAGTGCACCCCCTTTAGACAACTCCTCTCTGTGAGCCCCTAATCTCCACTAAAGATGCATCATGAGGAGTGCTGAAGTGTACACTCCCCCAGGATGGGCATGCTCTTCCTCCAGTGCCAACACCTCAGATGCCTGAGCTGCTAATTTAAGCCAGGTCATCTGGGACATAGTCAAGGCTTTATTCACCTATGCCACAGTGCTGCTAGAAGGGTGGAGGGAAACATGGAATGTAGGTAAAATGTTAGATGCATCTAAAGGGCAAACTAGAACGCTAAATACCTTTTTTTCTGCCATCAGGCAAATGTATTTTTATGACGTGGGTAAAAGGGAGAATACAGATGTTGAAATATTCAGATTAAGTAGGACAAATAATAAAGGGTAGTGTGACAGCTATGGAGATACTAATTGCCCAATTGCATGTACTTTATAAGCATTATATGACTGTATGTACTCACATTTATATGTTTATATCATAGAAGGGTATAATCCTCTAAAATATTATTCTGAATATTGTAGGTCCCAGCTCCACAAACAGAAATAGAGAAGGTTAAAATATATGTAAGCAAAGTAGTTCACCCATGACCATAGGAATTTAATCAGTAGTCAGGAGAGCCAAGAGAAATAAAAAGACCATTTCAGGACTGTGCATAATTTGTTTAACTCAGCAGCAGAGCAATAAGCTATTTGGATAATCCAGTATTAGAACATAGGTACTACGGAGTATTAGTGCACTCAGAAATAACAAAGTGCTTAGAGATCTGATTTCTTCATGCACTTTTATAGCATATTTAAATTATTTAGCCCCCTCCCCTTTTTGTGTTTGCTAATCAACGCAACATATGTCAAGATAGACTTCTTCTCTCCTGACTTTAGCACCTTTAAGGGTATTTGTAAGTGAGGGATATATGCTATAACAACTACACACTCCAGAGCCATTTTGGTATTCAATTTTTCATTTTGCAAATCTCAACTAAAATATTTAGCCTCTTGTTACAGACATATTTTATTCAAACTACAAACTGGCACCAGGAACACTAAAACAAACCAATAAAGACACAAACCTGTATAAAGCAACAGCACCCAATATTCCACCTGTGTAGTGGAGAAATAAATAAACAAATTCTCCAAAAACATTTATTCCACCAGTAGTTTAGTGCTTTCATCTTTTACATTCATCAAGACTACTTTAGAACTAAACCAAGTCAATAAAAAAACTTTGAATAATACAATGAAAATTCATTTGCTTAAACCTAACCAATGAATAAGCTCACCTAATAATCACCCACTAATCATCCCTAATGCTCAAACTAAGTAACTTATCTAAAACTACCTTTTTTTACTTGAATACACTATAAAAACATATATTAAACAATGTGTAAAAATATATATAAAAGATATCTAAAAAACATATATAAAAATATATGTATATACACACTTTTTATCTTACACTTTTAATTGCCTCAACTTTAAAACGGAATTAATTGAACACCATTCATTGAGACCTGGGGAATCCATAGCATCAAGTATTAGTTTCCATTTTAACTCACTTGTTTTTAAACAGTGATGTAACCTCTCTGATCCCTGACTACCTGTTCTATGACTGCAAAACTAAAGGTATGTGTTGGGCATACCATAGTATGCCTATATAGGGCATTTGTATTCTAACACTTTTCAACATCAGCCAAATGCTCATACACCCTCTATTTTAATTTCCTATAAGTTTTGCCAATGTAAACTGTAGATCAAAATTTACAGCTTGCTATATGTAATACTCATGTAGATTCACAAGTATAAGGTCCAGAATTTTGAAAACTTTCCCTCTAATGATAATGTTATCTTTGGTTGACATATAAGGGCACTGAGAACAGTGCCCATATTTAAACATGCCTGGGGGTCTATTTGTTTTTATTATTTTCTGCCTCTCTAATAAATGTTTAATGCATTTGTCTTTCCTGAACACTGCAAGTGGTTTATCCCTTAGTGCTTTTGAAATATGATGGTCCATGGAGAAAATTACCCAGTTCATTTTGAGTATTCCAAAAATGTCATAACTATCTAAAGAAAATGTAGATCTAAATAATTTCCATTCAACACTGCATTATTATTATTATTATTAATCTTAATGACATCACTTCTTCTACCATCTCTTATAGTAGGGTTATAATCCTGATTAATGGTTACTACAGAACTACCCAATAAGGGAGTATACACCCTCTGGGTTCTCTTGTATATAACCTCATCCTTGATTTCAACTAGTAAATCTTTAGGATATCTCCTTTTCAAAAACATATCTACTATATTCTCACATTCTTTTATAAATAATTTTTCATCAGATATCATTCTAGCTGATCTTACTAGCTGACCTTTAACTACAGCCTATTTCTGGTGCCATGAATGCCAGCTAACAAAGTAAATGTAAGTGTTCAAAAAGGTAGGTTTCCTGTGAATATTTGATTTAAAACTCTTCTGCTCAAAAATTTTGTTAACCTTCTAAAAAGTTAATCTTCTCCGAATCATACTGGTAAGAAAATCTTAAAAATTTAGTGGCATTCTGGATATAATTAATAAAATCAAACAGTCTATCTTTGATGTCTGTCCATAGAATAAAAATATCATCTAAAAATCATGTATAATAAGACCAGAAACATACAAACCCACTCAAATATATATTCTGACTTCCAGTGATCCATAGCTAGATCGACAAAGCTGGGGGTACATGATGCCCCCACAGCTACACCAGTACTTTTTTAAAATATTGCCTTTGAAACATAAAAAATTATTAGTTATTACTGTTTTCATAAGGCTAGTGGCTAATTTTACCTTGTCTGATGATAAATCCCCTATTTCAAACAACATCTCCTTGAACGATTCTAACCCCTCTCATTATATGGTATGACAAAATACAAGCCCCCGGATTTATATTCTGTGCAGGACTACTCTATTCCTGCACAGAAGTGCCCGTTTAGGAGCAGGATGACAGTGCACCATGCATATTAATGAAGGCGCACTGCCTGAGCTCCCAGGCTTCCAGGGAGCATGTACGAGTG